>NC_133407.1:180206287-180509318 GCF_049350105.2 Macaca mulatta | reverse complement strand
CACACTTCACACTTACTTCAGTGTCTGGTATCTATCATTCTACTCTCTAACGTTATAATATCAACTTTTTAGCTTCACATGTAAGTGAAATGTGTGGTATTTGTCTTTCCATGCCTGGCTTATTTCACTTTATATAATGACCTCTAGCCTCTAGGTCCATCCACATTGCCACAAATGACTTGATTTCATTCTCTTTGTATGGCAGAACAGTATTTCACTGTGTAATAATCCACATTTTCTTTATCCGTTCATCCGTTGATAGACACTTGGGTTGATTCCACGTCTTTGCTATAGTGAATAGTGGTGCTATTGTGAATAGTGGTGCAAGTAACATTTTGATATACTGATTTCTTTTCCTTTGGATAAATACCCAGTAGTGAGATTGCTGGATCATATGGTAGTTTTATTTTTGGTTTTTTGACTGATCTCCAAACTACTTTTAATTGTGCTGTACTTATTTACATTCCTACCAACAATGTATAAATGTTCAATTTTCTCTACATCCTTGCTGCAAACTGTAATGTTTTATCTTTTTAGTGATAGCTAATATAACTGGGATGACAGCTCATTGTGGTTTGCATTTGTATTTCCCTGACAACAAGTGATGTTGAGCATTTTTAAATGTACCTCTTGGCCATTTATATGTCTTTTTTTTGAGAAATGCCTAAACATGTATTTTTTGCCCATGTTTTAATTGAATGATGATGATGATGATTATTACTATTGAGTTGTTTGAGTCTATTGTATATTCTGGATATCAGTTCCTATTTTGCAAATATTTTCTCCTATTCAACAGGTTGTCTTTTCCTTCTGTTGATTGTTTCATTTGCCAAGCAGAAGCTTTTTAGTTTAATATACTCTCATTTGTCTATTTTTGGTTTTGTTTCCTGTGTTGTGCTGTGGAGGTCCTAGTCTTAAAATTCTTGCCAAGCCAATGTTCTGTAGTGTTTCCCCTATGTTTTCTTCTAGTGGTTTATACTTTTGAGATTCATGTTTAAGTCTTTAATCAACCTTGAGTTGATTTTTGTATATGGTGAGGAATAGGGGTCCAGTCTCATTCTTCTGCATATAAATATCCAATTTTCCCAGTATCATTTCTTGAAAAAGGTGTCCTTTCTTCAATGTATGTTGTTGGCACCTTTGTTGAACATCTGTAGGCTGTACATGTGGATTTCTTTATGGGTTCTCTATTCTTTGTTTTATCTTTTGTAATTTTAATTTTTTTATTTTTGTGGGTACATAGTGGTATATATATTTATGGTATACATGAGATACTTTATTATAGACATGCAATGTGCAATAATCACATCATGGTAAATAGGTTAACTATCCTCTTAAGGATTTTTGTGTTACAAAAAATCAAATTGTAATATTTAGTTTTTTTAAATGTACATTTAAATTATTTTTAACTATAGTCACCCTGTTGTGCTATCTAGCTCTTATTCATTCTATGAATTTTTTTGTTCAGATTAGCCATACCCACTTCTCCATACCCCTCACTTTCCTTCCTAGCCTCTGGTATCCATCCTTCTACTCTCTGTCTCCATCGTTCAATTGTTTTAGTTTTGAGCTCTCACAAATTAATAAGAACATGTGAAGTTTGTCTTTCTGTGCCTGAACTATTGCACTAAACATAATGACCTCCAGTTCCATCCATGTTGTTACGAATGACAGAAACTCTTTCTTTTTTAATGGCTTAATAGTACTCCATTATGTATAAGTACTACATTTTCTTTATCTCTTCATCTGTTGATGGACAATTAGGTTGATTCTAAGTCTTGTTTATTTTAAATAGTGCTGCAATAAACATGGGAGTGCAGGTATCTTTTCAATTATACTGATTTCCTTTGTTTTGAGTGTATTACCTAATAGTGTGATTAGTGTGATGGTGTGATCATATGGGAACTCTACTTTTAATTTTTTGAGGAACCTCCAAACTGTTTTCCATAGTGGCCATACTAATTTACATTGAACCAACCGTGTATGAGGGTTCCCTTTTCTCCACATCCTCTCCAAAATTTGTTATAGCCTGTCTTTTTGATAAAAGTCATTTCAACTGAGGTAAGAAGATTTCTCATTGCAGTTTGGATTTGCGTCCTCTGACGATCAATGATGTTGAATACATTTGCATATTCCTATTTGCCATGTGTATGTCTTCTTTTAAAAAATGGCTACTCAGAGTTTTTGCTCATTTTTTTTTTTTATCAGATTATTAGTCTGATTTTCTGTAGAGCTGTTTGAGCTTCCAGCTGCTCTGGTTATTAATCCCTCTTCAAATGGGTAGTTTTCAAATATTTTCTCCATTCTGTGGGTTATCACTTCATGTTGTTGACTGTTTCCTTTGATGTGTGGAAGCTTTTAAATACAATGTGATCACATTTGTCCATTTTTACTTTGTTTGCCTGTGAAATTTTTGCCTCGACCAACGTCCTTGATAGTTTCCTGAATGTTTTCTTTTAGTAATTTCCTGGTTTTAGATATTAGATTTAAGTATTTAATTCATTTTGATTTGATTTTTATATAAAGTGAGAGATAGAGGTCTAGTTTCATTCTTCTACATATGAATATTGTGTTTTCTCAGCACCATTTATTGAAGAGACTGTCTTTTCCCCAATGTATGCTATTGGCACCTTTGTCAAAAATGAATTTATCATACATGTATGAATGGGTTTCTGGGTTCAATATTCTGTTCCATTGGATTTTGTGCCTGTTTTTATGACAGTACCATGCTGTTTTGATTACTATATCTCTGTAGTATAATTTGATGTCAGGTAATGTCATTTATCCAGTTTTGTTCTTTTTCCTTTGAGTAGCTTTGGCTATTCTGGGTCTTTTGTGATTTCATATAAATTTTAGGATTTATTTTTCTATTTCTGTGGAGAATGTCATTGGTATTTTGATAGGGATTACATTAAATATGTAGATTACCTTGGGGTATGGACATTTTAACAATATTGATCCTTCTAATCTATGAACATCAAATATCTTCTTTTGTTTTTGTGTTCTTATCAATATCTTTCATCAGCGTTTTATAGATTTCATTGTAGAGATGTTTCATTTCTTTGCTTAATTCCTATGCATTTAGTTTTATTCACGATTATTGCAAATGTGACTACTTTTAGATTTCTTTTTCAGATTGTCCACTGTTGGCATACAGAAATGGTGCTGATTTTTATTTTAGTTTTGTATCCTGCAACTTTTTTTTTTTATCAGTTGTAATAATTTTCTAGTGGAATCTTTAGGTTTTCTCAAATGTAATACCATGCCTTCTGCAAACAAGGATAATTTGCCTTCTTGGTTTCCAGTTTGGGTGTCCTTTATTTCTTTCCTTTGTTCTAATTGCTCTAGCTAGAGTTTCTAGTACTATGTTGAACAATAGTGGTGAATTTGGTATCCTTGTCATATTACAGGTCTAAAAGAAAAAGATTTAACTTATGATACTAGCTGCAGGTCTGTTATACATGGCTTTTATCATGTAAAGGTATGTATCTTCTATAACTTCTAAGCTATTATATAGCTTGTATAGATTTTTTAAGAGTTTTTAACATGAAGGGATGTTGAACTTTAAGCATCAATTGCAATGATCTTTTTTTGTGCTTTATTTTGTTGATATAATGTATTACATTGTTTGATTTTCATATGTTGAACAATTTTTGCATACCTGGGATAAATCTTACTTGGTCATAATGAATAATAATCTTTTTACTATGTTTTTAAATTTGTTTTGCTAGGATTTTGTTGACAATTTTGCTTCAACATTCATCAGCAATATTGTTCTGTAGTTTTATTTTTTGGATATGTCCTTGTTTTGTTTTGCTATCAGATAAATATTGGCTTCATAAAATGAGTTTGGAAGAATTTCTTCCATGTATTCCAAACTATTTTTTGAAATAGTATTGGTATTAGTTCTTCCTTTAATGGATAGAATTCAACTGTGAAGCCATCAAGTCCAGGGATTTTATTTACTGGGAGACTTTTAGTAGAGCTTCAATTTTGCTACTTGTTATTGCTCTGGTCAGGTTTTGGATTTCTTCATGGTTTAGTCTTATCAGGTTTTATATATATATTTTATATATATAGATTATATATATAATTATATATAAAAATACACATATTATATAGAATGATATATATAAAAGAATGTATCAATTTTTTCTAGATTTCCCAATTTATTCACATGTAGTTGCTTAAAGTAATCATAATAATCCCTTGAATATCAGCAGTATCAGTTGTAATTATTCTTTATCATCTCTGATTTTATTTATTTGGATCTTCTGTCTGTTTTTCTTAGTCTAGCTACAGGTTTGTCAATTTTATCTTTTAAAAAATATTTGATAATCCCTTTTTTCATTTCAATTTCATGTATTTTTGCTTGGTTCTTTATTATTCATTTTCTTTAATTTTGGTTTTGGTTTGCTATTGTTTTTCTAGTTCCTTAAGGTACATCATTAGGTTGTTTGAAGTTTTTCTGTTTTTGGATGTGGGCACTGATAGCTATGAATTGCCCTCTTAGTACCAATTTTGCCGTACCCCATAGGTTTTGGTATGATGTGTTTTCATTACTATTAGTTTCACAAAGCTTCTCAATTTTCTTCTTTATTTCTTCATTGACCTACAGGACACTCAGGATCATATTATTTAATTTCCATATGTTTTTATAGTTTCCAGAATTTCTCTTGTTATTGTTTTCTCATTTTATTTCTTTGTGGTCAGAGAAGACGCTTGATGTAATATCAATTTTTTGGAATGTTTTAACTTATTTTGTTACCTAATAATATGGCATATCTTGAAGAATGATCCATGTGATGAGGAAAAGAATGTGTATTCTGCAGTCAGGATGAAATGTCCTGTTAATATTTATCAGGTCCACCTGTTCTATCGTGTAGATGAACTTTGGTGTTTTTTTTGTTGATTTTTTCTCTAGAATATCTGTTGAATGCTGAAAGTGGGCTGTTGAAGTCCCTAGCTATTATTATGTGTTGGTCTATCTTTATATTTAGCTGTAATAATATCTATTTCATAAATCTGGGTGCTCCAGTGTTGGGTATGTATATATTACAATCATCATATTGTCTCGCTGAATTGGCACTTTTATCATTCCGTAATGACCTTCTTTGTCTCCTCTTACAGTTTTTCTTCTGAAATCTACTTTGTCTAATTATAGCTACTCCTTCTCTTTTTTGTTTTTTGTTGGAATGAAATATCTTTTTCTACCCCTCATTTTCAGTCTATGGATATGTTTATAGAAGAAGTGTGTGTCTTGCATTCAATATATTATTGGGTTTTGTTTTTGTATCCATTATACCACTCTATGTCTTTTGATCAGAAAGTTTAGTTTACTTACATATTTAAATTCAATGTTATTATTAAGTAAGTACTTATTTTTGCAATTTGTTATTTTTTTCTAATTGGTTTGTAGTCTTTTCTTCCTTCTTTCCTTTTTTTCTTTCTTCCCTTATTGAGGGTGATTTTCTCTGCTGGCAAAATTTAATTCATTGCTTTTTATTTTTGGTCTATCCATTGTACTTTTGTTTAACCATGATGCTTGCAAATAGTGTCTTGTAACCCATTATTTTAACGTGGTGCTACCTTAACACTGATTGCATAAAAAAAAAATGCAAAAGGAAAACTAAGAAAAACTCTACACTTTAGCTTTTTCTTTCTGCTTTTTAACTTTTTGTTCTTTCTCTTCATGTCTTATTGTATATTTATGTCTTACAACGTTGTTGCAGTTATTATTTTAGTTTGACTCATTATTTAATTGTATTGTTACTTAAAAGTAGATTACACTGCAGTGTTATAATATTCTGTTTTTCTGTGTGTTTACTATTACCAATGAGTTTTGTTCCTTCATGTAATTTCTTCTCGCTTATTACCATCCTCTCTCTCCCTTTTGCATTTCTTGTGGTACAGGTTGGTGTTGATGAAATTTCTTAGCTTTCGTTTTTCTGTAAGATCTTTATTTCTCCATTCTTGAAGTACATTTTTGCTAAGCATACTATTCTAGGGTAAAAGTTGTTATCTTTTGACAATCTAAATATGTCATGCCACTCTCTCCTGGCCTGTAAGGTTTCCACTGTCTTCTGTCAGACATATTAGAGCTTCCTTGTATGTTATTTGTTTATAATCGCTTGTTGCTTTTTGGATTCCTTTTTAATGCTTGACTTTTGGGAGTTTCATTATTAAATTCCTTGAGGTAGTATTATTTGGGTTAAATGTGCTTGGTGTTCTGTAACTTTTTTTTCTACTTAGATATTGATATCTTTCTCTAGGTGTGGGAAGTTCCAGGATTGTTCCTCGATGCCTTATTTAGTACACTTGATGAGGTCATTGTTTCCTGCCTGGGCTTGATGCTTATAGATTGTTGGTGTCTGGGAATTGATTAGTTAGGTATTTATTGTGGTCTTCATAATCTGGGCTTGTTTGTGCCCATTCTATTTGGGAAGGCTTTTATGGTATTCAAAGGGATTTGGGCTCCAAACCTAGTAATGCTATGATTGTTGCAGACACATAGAGGTATCACCTTGGTGGTCATGCATAAGATCTGGAAAAATTCTCTGGATTACCAGGCGAAGACCCTTGTTTTCTTCCCTTACTTTCTCCTAAAGAAGTGGAGTCTCTCTCTCCCACCTCCCACCCCCCACAGTGCCTGACACTCTGGTTGGGGTGATACAAGTACCCCTGTGGCTACCTCCTCAGGCACTGCCCTGGGTCAGACCTAAAGCCAGCATATGACTGAGTCTTGCCCAAGGCTCACTATAACCACTAGCTGGCTGCTGCCTATGTTCACTCAAGTCTGTAGGGCTGTACAATCAGCAGACGGTGAAGTCAGCCCTGTCTGTGAACTTCTCTTCAGGGTGGTGAGTTCCTCCAGGCCCCAGGCAGGTCCAGAGATGCTATGCGGGAGTCAGGGATTGGAGTCAATAACCTTAGAAATCTATCTAGTATTTTATTCTACTGTGGCTGAGCTGGCTCTCAAACCACAAGACAATGTTTTTATTGCTATTCCCTTCCCTTACCACAGGCAGTGGAGCCTTTACTCCATGGCCACCACCACCACCACCACCACCACCACCACCAGTTGCCAAGCCACTCCTGATGTTCACTTAAGGCCCAAAGCTCTTCAATCAGGTTATGGTGCATTCTTCTAGGACTGGTAATCACCTTTCAGGGCAGTAGGTTCCCCTCTGTCCCAGGGAAGGTCCAGAAATGCTGTCCAAGAAATGAAGCTTGGACTTAGGGACCCCAAGACCCTGCCTGGTGCTCTCTCCCACTGTGACTGAGCTGGTACTGGAAGCCAGAATGTCTCAGTATGTCAACCAAAGCCCATAGTGTGGTACCTGGGTATTGCTATCAGTTATTCAGGGCACAAGGTCTCTTCAGTCAGTAGGCGAAGAATCCTGCTAGGAGTTGATTCTTCCCTTCCAGGCAGTAGGTTACCCTCTGGCCAAAGATGTGTCTAGAAATGTCATCTGATGTCCCACTAGGTCACACACTCCCCCAATCCACTTACTCCTAAGATCAAAACAGCATCAGGACTTGCCTAGAAATTTTAGTCCTTGTGTCTTAGACTGCATTTCAAGTTTATTTTCAACTTCAGAGCACTTTCGATTGAAGTGATGAGGCTTTCCAAGAAACTCACGTTCTGACTGCTGGGATGGGTGTTTCTCCTCTGGCTGGGTCTGGTCCAAATGTTCCCTCCATGGGTGGGCATTGACTAAATTCAGCATGGTTTGGATGTATGCTGTGACAGGTCAGTGCTGAGTTCAATGTAAAGTCACCCATTCACTGTGTTCTCCCTCTCCCAAATGCACAGATTCTCTCTTTACACCATGAAAACTGCTGCTGAAGGAGGGAAGAGGGCTAGTGTTGGCAATCCAAGACAGTCTTTTCTATACTTTTCAGTGTCTCATTAAACTGTATGAAGTTAGAACCAGGTACTTTGACTGCTTATCTGACTTTTAGTTCTTATGAAGGTGCTTTTTTCTCCCCATGCAGATAGTTAAAATTTGGTGTTCTGGTGTTGGATATGATCAGTGGATCCTTGTATTATACCTTGTTACCATACCCTCTGAATTCTCTATTCTGTTTTATTGGTCTTTGTTTTTATAGCAATGCCATGCTGATTTGATTGTTATAACCTTAAAATATATCTTCATGTCAGACAGTGTGATGACTCCTTCTTTGTTATTTTTGCTTGAGATTGCTTCAGTAATTTAGGCTCTTGTTCTGTTCTATATCAATTTTAGGATTGCTTTTTCTACTTCCAAGAAAAATTACATTGATATTTTGATAGTGATTGCATTGAATCTGTAGATTGCTTTGGACAGTATGGTCATTTTAATTCTTTAAATCCATGAACATGAGATTGCTTTCCATTTGTTTATGCCTTCAGCTTATTTCTTCAATGTTTTGTAGTTGTATTTGTAAAGGTCTTTCACCTCCTTGTTTAAATTTATTCCTAGATATTTTGTGGAGCTATTACAAGTGGGATCACCTTCTTGATTACTCTCTAAGCTATTTAATTATTATTGTACAAAAACACTACTAATTGGTGTAAGTTGATTTTTTATCCTACAACTTTATCCAACTTATCAGATCCAAGAGATTTTGGTTGAAGACTAGGTTTTTCTAGGTACAAAATTATGTTTTCTTAAATGAGAAACAATTTAACTTTCTTTTCAATTTGAATGCCTTTTATTTTGTTCTCTTACTTCATTGCTTTGGTTAAGGCTTCCAGTAATGGGTTGAATAGAAGTGGTGAATGTGGACATCCTTCTCTTTTTCTAGGACTTAGAGGAAAGGCTTTCAGCTTTTCCTCTTTCAGTATGATGTTAGCTGTGGGTGTGATATATCACCTTCATTACGTTATGTTTCTTCAGTGCCTAGTCTGTTAAGAGTTTTTATTATAAAGTGATGCTGGATCTTATCAAGTGCTTTTTCTGCATCTATTAAGATAATGATATGGTTTTTGACTTTCATTCTGTTGATTGATGTGTCATGTTCATTGATTTACATATGTTGAACTATTGTTGAATCCCCAGGATAAAACCTACTTGACCATGATGTTGTATTTTTACACATGTGCTATTGGAATTGGTTGGCTAATAAATTTTTGAGGATTTTTGCATCTATGTTTATCAGGGATATTGACTTGTAGCTTGTTTGATTGCTTCCTTCCTTTCCTTTTCTTTCCTTCCTTCCTTCCTTTCCTTCTTTTCCTTCCTTTCCTTTCTTTCTTTTCTCTCCCCTCCCTCCTTCCTTTGTTCCTTCCTCTCTTTCTTTCTTTCTTTCTTTCTTTCTTTCTTTCTTTCTTTCTTTCTTTCTTTCTTTTTTCTCTTCTTTTCTTTCTTTTCTTTTCTTTCTTTCTTTCTCTTCCTTCCTTCCTTCCTTCCTTCCTTCCTTCCTTCCTTCCTTCCTTCCTTCTTTCTTTCTTTCTTTCTTTCTTTCTTTCTTTCTTTCTTTCTTTCTTTCTTTCTTTCTTTCTTTCTTCACTTTCCTTTTTTTGCTTTATATTTTTTGCTTTTACTTTTTTATCTGGTGTTGGTATCAGGGCAATGCTGGCCTCAGAGATTGAGTTTGGGAAAATTTTCTTCTCTTCAATTTTTTTGAATTTCTGGAGAACTGGTGCTAGTTCTTTTTTGTATGTTTTGTGGAATTTGGCAGTACATCCAGACAGTTTTGGACTTTTCTCTGTTGGGAGACTTTTTATTATTGATTCAATTTCATTTTTTCTATAGGTCTGTTCAGGTTTACTATTGTTTTTAATGATTCAATTATGGCAGGTTTTATGTGTCCATAAATATATTCATTTTCTCTGGATTTTTAGTTTGTTAGTGAGTAATTGTTCATAATAATTTCTGATCCTCCTTTGTATTTCTGTGGTAGCAGTTTTTGTGTCTCCTTTTTTGTTTCTGGTTTTATTTTGGGGGATTTTCTCTCTCTTAGTCTTGATAACTGATATAGTTTGGATATTTGTCCTCACTCAAATCTTATGTTGAATTGTAATTCCCAATGCTACAAGTGGGGCCCATTGGAATTATTTGCATCATGGTGGTGGATTTCTGATGGTATGGTTCTATTTTCAAGATAGTGAATCTCGTGAGACCTGCTCCTTTAAAAATGTGTGGCACCCCCTCCAACACACACTCTTGCTTGCTCCTGCTTTTTCCATGTGACATGCATGCACCCCCCTTCACCTTCTACCATGATTCTAAACTTCTTGAGGCCCTCGTAGAGGCCAAGCAAATGCCAGCATCATGTTTTTGTAAAAAACCTGCAGAACCATGAGCCTCTTTCCTTTATAAATTAAACTTCTTTTCTTCACAAATTACCCAGTTTCAGTTGTTTCTTTATAGCAACGCAAGAATAGCCTAATATAATTACTCTAGCTAGTATTTTATTGATTTTATCTTTTAAAAATCAACTTTTCATTTAATTAATCCTTTGCATTTTTTTTAGTCTCTTTCATTTAGTTCTGCTCCTTTTCATTGGTTTTTTCCTTCTATAATTTTGGATTTCGTTTGTTGTTGCTTTTCTAGTTTCTTGTGGTGCATAATTGGATTATTTATTTGAACATTTTCTACTTTTTTGATGTAGGCATTTATTGAAATAACTTCCCTCTTAGCACTGCTTTTACTGTATCATATAGGTTTTGATATGCTATGCTTTGTTGTTGAGTCAATAATTTTTTTTTATTTTCTGCTTGATTTTTTGACTCTGCTCATTCAGGAACGTGTTTAATTTTCATATATTTGTACAGTTTGCAAAATTCCTTGTTATTAATTTTTAGATTCATTACATTGTAAACTGAAAAAGCACTTAATATGATTTCAATATTTTAAAAATTTTTGAAAACTTGCTTTATGTCCTAATAGATGGTCTATCCTGGAGAATGTTCCATGTACTGATGAGAAGAATGTGTGTTCTGCATCTGTTAGATGAATTGTCAGTAAATGTTTGTTAGGTCCATTTGGTCTAAAGCATGTTTTAAATCCAATGTTTTTCTGTGAATTTTCTGTCTAATGTTGAGGACAGAATGTTAAAATTCCCAACTAGTACTGCATTGGACTATATCTCTCCCTTTATATCCAATAATATTTGCTTTACATATTTGGTTGCTCCAGTGTTGGGTACATACATATTTGGAATGATTATATCCTCTTGCTGAAGTGATTCCTTTATCTTTATATAATTACTTTTTTTCTCTTTTTACAGTTTTTGACTTAAAATCTGTTTTATCTGATACAAGTATAGCTATTCTGTGAGCTTTTGGTTTCTGATTGCATGAAGTATCTTTTTCTATCACTTTTCTTTCAGTCTGTATATGTCTTTCCTTGTAGGTAGCAAATAGTTTGGTATTTTTAAAAAATCCATTCAGCCAGTATGACTGTCATTTTATTAATTGATTTCTGGTTATTTTGTATATCCTTTATTTTTCTCTTACTACTTATGATTTGGGTTTCTGCAGTGGTAACATTTGAGTTATTTCTCTTCCTCATTGTCTGTTTGCTCTACCAGTGAGTTTTACACTTTCATGTGTTTTCCTGATGGAATATATATCACTTCTAGGCTTAATACTCCCTTGAACATTTCTTAGAGAACCAACTAGTGCTAATGAATTTACTTAGCTTTTCGTTCATCTGAGAAAGACATTATTTCTCCTTTATTTATAAAAAATAACTTTACTGGACATCCTTGAATTGCACGTTTATGTTTTTGTTTATATTTTTTTTCAGCATTTTGAATATGCCATCCCATTATCCCGGGTCGGTAAGGTTTCTGCTGAGAAATCAACTGTTAATCTGATGAGGGCTTCCTTAAGTGACTTAATGCTTTATTCTTGCTCCTTTTAGAATTCTTTTTGTCTTTGACTTTTAATATACATACTTTAATATGTCATTAAAAACCTTTTAATTTATATCTATTTTGGGGTTTCTAAGCTGCCTGTATCTGATAATTAAATCTCTTTCTAGACCTGGGAAGTTTTCTTCCAGTATTTGTTAAATAGGTTTTCTAATATTTTTATTCTACTTTAGCCTGCCTTGAGGAGTACCAATAATTTGAGTTTTCCATTATGTTGCCCCAAGTGTCACAAAAGCTTTGCTCATTCTTTTTCATTCTTTTTTATTTCTTTATGAGTGGATTATTTCAAAAGACCTGTCTTCAAATTTCTAAGATTCTTTTTTCTGGTTGATCTAGTCTATTGCTGAAGTTTTCAAATGTATTTTTATTACATTCAAAGAAACTTTCAGTTCCAGAATTTCCGTTTCGTTCATTTTTATATTAATATAAATACAAATAATTTTAGTACCTAACAAATACCTAATATAAATATTTAAAAAGCAATTACTTTTCTCCCAAACCAATATAAACATGAGTAATTTTGGTACATTTCTAATTCATATCTTGAATTATTTATCCGATTTCTTTGTATTTATCTGTGTTCTCCATGATCTCACAGAACTCCTTCAATATCACTATTTTGAATTCTTTTTCCACGATCTCATCTGTTATTTTTTCATTGGAATCTCTTGCTGGAGCATTATTGTATTTCTTTGGTGGTGTCATTTTTAAAAAATGTTTCTTGTGCTTTTACATTTATATCTGCACAACTAGCATAACAGTTGATTTTTCTAATTTTTAACATTTGCTTTCATAGAGTACAACTTTCCTGAAGATGTTTCTATGGTGTTGGTTGGGTATGGCACTTTGGCTTTGACTAGGTGGGTGTAGTAATGGATTCTCCATCTATTTCTTTGGCTGTAACAGTGTCAGTGATGTCTGTAATTTCCACAGAGTTTTAGGGCAAGGTCTTCAGTGAAGGTTGTGGTGAAGTTATACTGTGGAGAGCAATGCCAGGTGGACCAATCCTTAGACCCCAGTGGTGGCAGTGGCAGACTGAGTATGCACTCCCTTGGGCCCAAGGGTGATATATGCCTACACTAGTGTTAGCAGGTCCAGTCCTGATTTATTCTTGGGCCTCCAGGAAAATTTCTTGAGTGCTGGTAGTAGCAACAATGGGCCATGTGGGTGGATAGGTCATTTGGCTAGCAGGTGTTGGGGGTGATGGCAGTAGCAGTGGTATGACAACCTTCTGACTTCCAGTCAATGCTGGTGAGAATATTATATATGATGGGTTGAGTGGGCTAGTCTCCAGACCTGTAAGTGTCACAATTGAATGGGTATAAGCTGTGCTGGTAGTGGCAAGTTGAATGGGTCTGAACTCAGGCCCCCAGGAGGAGTGTTCACATGCCAGTGATGGTGACTGGGTGATCTTTAGACCTCTGGACAATAAACTCTCATTGGGGAGAAGGGTGGAGCTGGGTCAGGTGGACCTACCCTAAGGGCTTCCAGTGGTAAATGCAGGATCTGGCTGAGGTAGTGTCCCCAAGCTCCCAGGAGAATGGCTGGGTTGGAGCAGCACTGGCTATGCTTCTGCCCTGCTATTATGCCAGGTTTGCTTTTTAACAGCAGCAGCTGTAGGCAGGTGACTGGGTAACTTGCGCTTCAGCCTCAGATGGTAGCTTTAGACTAACAACCTATCTTCAGGGTGCTTGTAAATGTGTGGCCACGGTGCTGTTGGGGGCAGTGGTGTTGCTCCTAGTGGCTTTTGCTTTCGCTCTGGATGTAGCATCCAGCAGCGGCAGCTGTGGGTAAGACAGTGTCCTCAGGAAACATGAACATCCACAGCAGCGCCATTACTGGGGACAGCAGGGTTACTGCATATGGGTTGCGCTTTGGCTCTGGTGACAGTGGACAGTGGTGGTAAAAACCACAGATGGGGATGTCAATGGGGCTGCAGGGATATGGGGATGATGCAGCTGTAGGGTCTCAAGCCAGGGTGCAATCTGGTAGGCCTGGACTCTCAAAATGGTACATTTCTGTAGCTGCTTATGACCTGGAGGATGTGTGGGACCCAGCATGAGCTCCTTCTCTGGAGCAAGGACATTGTGCAGATTCCAGGGAACTCCTTGAGTTTGTCTCAGGACCCATGTGGGTTGATGAGCTCTCCCATGGCTAATGTTGCAGAAGTCCATGGTGGGAATATAAAATTCCAGGGATCTCTCACTTACCCATTTCCCACATTGGGAACTTCTCCAGGTTCTTAGCCAATCCCAGCTGATCAGGCTTCCTTGCTTCCCTCTCTTTCCTTGCGTTAGGTGTTCCTTGTCAATTTTTATTGAATGTCAGTGTATTCTCTAAGATGATATATTCTAGGGGTGATTATCTACTTGCCTTTTTTTTTCTTCTTTGTGGAAGAAATGAGTACCAGATGACTCTAATCAGCTATTTTGAAGCCCCGGTGGTTTGAGTCTTTTGATGCCAGAGAGTAGACCATGGTAGGCTGAATGACATGCCATCCAAGGTTATGTCAGCATCCTAATCCCCGGAAACCTTGGATGTGCTGTGTAAACTGGCATGTGCGGATTAAGTCTGCAGATGGAACTGGGATTGTTAATAAGCTTACATTGAGGTGAAAAGATTATTCTGGATTATTTTTGTGGGGCAAATGTATTAGCAAATATCCTTAGATGTGAAAAAAGTGGCAAGAGAGTTAGAGTGGCACAATGCAAGAACGACTCTACCATCTGTTGCTGGGTTTGAAGATGGAAGGAGGTCATGAGTCAAAAAACATGGGCAGCCTCTAGGAGCTTGGAAAAGCAACGGAATGGATTCTTCCTAAAGCCTTCAAAAGGAATACTCATCTGCCAACACCTTGATTTTAGTCAAGTGAGACCCATTTTGGACTTCCAAACTCTGGAACTGTAGCATAATACATTTATGCTGTTTAAAGCCCATAGGCTTGTAGTAATTTGTTATAGCAACAACAAAAATTGACCACATGCCATTAGGGAAATGGTTAGGATTCTTGTTTTTGTTTTTGAACTTATTTTCACCCCAGGCTCTCTGCTGTCTCACTCTGACTTTATTTATTTATTTATTTATTTTCATGATCACCAGCTAAGGTTTATAGGTAAAATTTTGCAAATGAACATTAATTATATTTGTGTTTTCCAGCTCCCAGGAGTTCTTTTTTTCCTCAACTAACTCGAAGTCATTATTTAGCAATTTGTTTAAATGTTAGCTGAATTTATTCTTCTTCCTTTTTCACTTACTGCATCTGCCCCAGGTAAGCAAATGCTTGTGTCCTGTCTGTTCTCGGTTAACCCTGTATTTCTTTGAATTTGGGTTAGTTTATTTCCCTGTGATCTCAGTTCACTGATACATTTAAGAAATTTTTTTGTTTTGTACATTGTCCAGCTTTTTATGTTGCTGTTGTAAGGATGAGAAACAATGCTTCTGGTAGCATTATATATCGTAATTAGAAGCCTGAAATCCCATTCCTCTTGTCTGGAAGGTTCCCAGTTTTGATGTGGAGATATGTTTTATCCTTATATAATGTTGATTATTGTGCAACTAAGCTTAAAGTAAACTGTAGGAGTCATTCTGGACAGACACTGCCTTTAAAGACTGAGTGTAAGGGAAAGAAATATATGCTGTCAATGTCAGAAATCCTCCCTAATTCTCTCTGCCTTCAGATTGACTTGGTAAAAAGATTCTTCTTTCCTCCTTAAGAAAGCTCCAAACTAGGCCGGGCGCCGTGGCTCACGCCTGTAATCCCAGCTCTTTGGGAGGCCGAGACGGGCGGATCACGAGGTCAGGAAATCGAGACCATCCTGGCTAACAGGTGAAACCCTGACTCTACTAAAAATACAAAAAATTAGCCGGGCGTGTTAGCGGGCGCCTGTAGTCCCAGCCACTCTGGAGGCTGAGGCAGGAGAATGATGGGAACCCCAGAGGCAGAGCTTGCAGTGAGCCGAGATCCCGCCACTGAACTCTAGCCTGGATGACAGAGCGGCCTTAGGTGACAGAGCGAGACTCCATCTCAAGAAAAAGAAAGAAAGAAAGGAAGCCCCAAACTAGATAAATTTGATTGCTTCACTACTCATTTGTTGAGAGAAAGAGAGAGATCCTCATATGTGGCAAAATATTTTAAAATTATTTGTGTAAATTCAGGGGTACAAGTCCAGTTTTGTTGCATGGATATATTAAGCAGTGGCAAATTCTGAGCTTTTAGTGCAAGTATCACCTGAGTAGTATTTCAAGAGACAGAAAATTCAGCCTCAAGTGAGAAGGCAAGATCCTTTACCTTGGGGGAACTTACAGTCTTAAGGTACACTTCATAGTTTAATATTTCCAACTAGACAGAATGAGGTAGTATACTTTATAAACTTCTCTTAGCTTCACAAATTTGACAAAAAATACTTGCTTAGAAAACCTGCATTATATTTTCATCAATATTTTATTATAACGATATGTTTTACTATAATCTTTGTAGGTGAAGGAACTATTTTTATTGTATTATTTTCCAGCTTTATAGCATACATATTCCATACACATATAGTATGTTCAATAAATGTTCCAGAATCGTTAGACCCTGTGTGTAAGTAACATCCCTACACAAATATAAATGTTGCTCATCACATACTGTTATTACTAGTTCATTTGTAAAGTTGATTGCCAAAGATGAATGTCTATGAAATGATATTAGTTGTGGTAATGTTTTCTTCATTTCATTTTATGTTTTTAAATTGTGGTCATTGAACATTGTACACATCTTGACTCTCTAATGGGCAGAAGTTAAATAAATATGCTCAAATCATTTACTTTCCTGTTCAATCCAGAATTGATGTGTACATTTGCAATTCATCAGCCAGTATTTTTCAAATAGGGATAGAAACACCAAGGTTTGTACCTGAAGTGGTTCATTTTACAGCGTGATGCGTGGGTGACTACGTTATTTTCCTTTTTCCTATATTTAATAGCTTTTGGTTTTAAAATTTGAAAGGCATATTACAGATGCTTTTAGCTTGTGAAGTTTCTTAATATAAGTTATAAAGTTTAATAAACTTTATTAAAGAATATTCTTCTATTTCTACCTGATGGATTTGATAGCAAGTCAAAATTGAACATCTCTAGGATGCCCAGGATTTTACTTTTTTAAGAGAATTTTTAAAATAGTGACGCCTTTATTTTCCTACTAGAAAGAAAAATCAATGCAGACAATTCCATATTATTCATATTTAAGGTACAAAACAAAGAAAATAATAACAAAATAGTTTACTCAGGAGGGAATCAAAACATGTTTAGCGTCAACTTGATAAGCTTCTTCAGTTTCTTTCTGTATCGCATTGTTAAACAACAGATAACATCATTCTAAACGAACTAACCTGCCTTTTCTTTATTCTCTATGCCTGTTGATTCTTGCATACCACAGAAAAGATATTTTTATTTTATTAATTTGCTGGTGATGGGGGCATTGTCGTTGTTGTTTGGTTGGTTCATTTAATAGTCTCATCTGCTAGTGGTTTATGGCAAATTTCCTGTTCTTATCAATAAAATATTAGTTAACCTGACTAATTTTTAATCTCAACAGAAATTGAAAGTGTGTTATAACAGTGCTGGTAATCTGCAGAAACAAAATTGTAACTAATGAAAATCCAATGAAGATGCAAAAAGCTTCTCAACAGCCTATTGACCAAAATATTCTTCAACTCAGAAAATTAATATATAATCCATGGCATAAATGACAATGCTTTGCTACGTAGGTATGCCAAAATGATAGACTATTTTAAATGACAGATTCTGTAGTTACAGTGTGTTGACTAAGACAGTATCCAAGCCCAGGAATTCTGACTTCACAATCTATCAATGAAAGCATAAGCTGAGTATTTTCTAACAAATTATTTAATTCCGTATTCTGAAACAATTTATTAATTGAGTATTCACAATTTTTAAAATTACCCTGTCTCCTGATTGTAAAATAAGGATATTAATTGTACCTCCTTTTAAAGGTTATTACAAAATAAGAAAATATATGTAAATTTATAGCAGCAAGTATACAAACAATATTAGATATTATTGTTATTACAAGTTTTTATGCATTTGAAATAATGGCATAGTATATTCAACCTTCTCATGCTCCTTGGAATCTGGAGAATTAAAGAAAAGGGAAACCCAGGCTTCAGACTCTGCCTATATAATCCATATTAGAATAAAAGTTTGCTGCTATAGTTTTTCTTGTGGCTTTGGCATTTTTAATAAAATATCTGGGTTTCTAACTGTCAGCCATGTGAATAGGCATCTTTTAGCTTTGCTGGCTAGGGTGGATATGTAAGATCCATCATACTATTTAATAAATTTCTGATATTAATTTGGTAGAAAGGTGGTTAAATAAACAGGGGCAGATGGGTCAAGATAATTCTCCAATTAAACTTCTCTCACTGTTGTGGCTGGGAGAGCTAGAATCATTTAGATAGTCATTTATTTACATTTTTCTTGATCAGCATTATTATTTCTAAACAGCCTGTAAACGAAGTCTATGACACAGCCTTGATTTTATGCCTCAGAAAGAATTTCTCCTCATATGCATCATTTTGTACCAATAATTGGCATTTTATGCAACTCTCCATGAATCTGTTGAAGAATAAGAGCAGTCAAATGAACCCAACTACTATAATGAAGAAATATCCACAGGTTATTATCAGTTTGTTAGTGCAATCCTAGATTTCTAAAAAATAATATGAAAATATGCCTTGCTCTACCCAAGTAGACCAAGTAAACTTTGAGGTAATAGAGACCTCAAAGTTTAAAAACTAAGGGGTAGATTCACAAGAATATTTATTTTCTTTGACGATAATTACGAATTTACTTATTCCTTTCTTGATGACTCTCCTCCCGGCTTACTTGTGTGTAGAAAGAATTACACTTTGGATAGAGTTAAAACAGAACAGCTTAGCAAATTCAGACTCAAACAAGCACATCTAATTTACATTTTGATTTGGCTATTGCTTCTCTTCTTGTAAGAGAATTTGGTTGCTCAATTTGGTTTTCACCTAGCACAAGGTGTTTTAACTGTCAGTCATACAAATAAGAGTCAGGAAGGGCCTATTAGGTCATCAAGTCGATTTTTTCACCAGAGTGCGATAGATTACTGATGTTACTTTTTTTTTTTCCTCTGTTTTCCCTCAGGCTAGAATTGAACATGATTCTTGCTATGTCTTGAGGGCATAGAAGATAAAAATCAATAATAAAAGTATATGTGCGTTTAGGAGAACTTGTATCTTAGATGGGGAGGGGAATTTCACTTAATCATTGGTTGAGAACTTTTCATTCCACTGGATAACAAATGATTCCGCCTCCCTCTTTCTTTTACTAGTAAAAAACAAATAGACATTTTATCACTAAGCCAAAGTCACACCTAGAATTCTATCACAGGCATATGTATTTACCCAGAGAAATAAATCTGCCACAGAATTCCCCTTATCTGATGAAAATCCTTATAGATTTTTTTGTTTAACAGGATAAGAATATTGGATTTCCACATTTGTCTATGGAAGTGTGTGTGCGTGCGTTCGTGTTTGCGTGTGTGTGCCTGAAGTAAGTACAGCATCCCGTATGCATGTGTGGGAGCAAGACACTGATTACTTTATAATAAAACATGATGATGGGTTTTTATTCTCCCAAGAAACATTAGCGCTGTAGTAATACTAGGTATAATTTAACCGAACTTTCGTATTTTACAGGGAGTCTAAGTTTAAATTGCTCAATGTCACTGAGGTACACAAAAGATGATTCAGGACTAGGCCAGACTTCCTGATTTCTAGTTAGCTGTTTCTTTCTCTGTGCTACTCTGACTCGATTATTTTTTATTTTCATTGAGAAGAGTCAAATTTCTGAATTATAAATGGGATAGCCTGAAGCCTAGAACTCAAAGAATAAGACCAGAACAGAGAAAAACTTTGGCATCTTAAGTTCAGGTATGCTTTGCTAAGTTCCGTGTTCTGCAGAGAATATTCTTTCAAGCCAGGCATAGAAGGGACTGACATGTTATTTAAATGCCCTTTTTGTGATGTTAGACATCAGGCATTTTAGTAAAGATATAGAAACTATAAGCAGGCACACAGTTTTAAAGTTATGTAATTTCTTATTTACAACATCCTATCTTGCTGAGATTCTATTGATTAAAACATTAATAAAACTCGGTTTTGATCCTAGATTGATTATAATGATAAATGATAGAAAAATAAAATAATGTATGTATTAATAATGTAACAAATTGCTCTAGACTTTGATTCATCTAAACCTATTTATTTAAAGTTCAGTAGCCAATACTGCTGAGTCTCTCATCATATTTTGTTTTCTGTAATAAACAAGCAAGAGAAGATTTAAATTAAAAAAAACTTATATCTCTAACGGCAGGATAGCCTCAGGATTTATCAGAGTGATGATTCATCCTAGACTTAAACATTATCCTTCCTTATATGTCTTCTGTTACAGGAGTGTTCTTTTAACAAGGTATTTTTATCTGATTGTGATTGGGAATAAAATTTTTGATTACTGCGGATAAATTATGAGCACTTACAAAGACCAAAACTACTGTTTTGCCTAAAAGCACTATAATAACAAAAACAATGATTGCAAAACAAGGGCTTTCCACTTATTGAGAATACATATGATTCCTGTCTTTGTTTTTTAAATGAAGAAACGAGGCTTAGAGGGTTTGTTAACTTACCTGAAGTTGCACACTTAAATTATACAGTTGGCAAAAAACCGATGTAAGTTTAATGTCAAAATCCACAGCGTTAAGCCCCATACTCTGTGTTTGTGTGTGTGTTTGTGTGTAAGTATATGGGTGTTCATGTGTTTATGTGTAGAAGAGGGGAGGCAATGTGAGGGAAAGGACGATGAGATTAGCAAGTGGCAGAACAGCATATCTCTGGTCAAAGTTTTCCTTTTTTGATGTTATTGAATAGAAAGCAACAGACTGTGTGTAGTTAGATGACCAAATGGGAAGGTTGATTTATATTATTAATAGTATATTATACCCTCATTTATAATATTAACCAATACCAACTTGCTAAATAACATGATTTTTACTACTTAAACTTTTCCTGTGTTTGGTTGAGTTAAAAAATATATATATAAAGAAATAGGTCTCTAAAATACTTTAATGTAAAATGTTAAGAACATAACTACCATATGTGAAGTGTTTACATTTCTCTAGTTTTTAGCCTATGGAGACTACATTTTCACCATCTTTGGCAAAGGTATTTGACAAAATATAAAATAAAATACTGAAATAATCTCATTTTGAAAAAAACTAAATGGAAATAGAGCAGATGTCATTTTGTACATGGAGAATAAAAAGGTAAAAAGGTTTTTGTTTGTCAGCATATTAAAAGTTTAAACTAGTTTTACTTCATGAAGACAGATTTAAATGATACGCAATTACAGATGGGTGGGAGTAATACAGTTAAATTTATTACAGTTCTAGGGGGACATTTATAGATTTAATGGTTCATATATTATTTATTTGCTAAGGTGACACATTATGCAATTAAAGCTATTTTTGTTTTTCAAATTCTGTATTATGCTACATTTCAATAAAAATTCAGACAATTTAGTCTGTGCCTCTATTACAATAGAGGATAACAGGTGTCTGACGTATAACATAGGTGCTTTGATGTATTTCCAGCTTATTTCTTGATTAAAATATTGAGAATGAATTTTCAATTTATTCTAAAAAGATATTTAAAAGGTATGTATCCAGACAAACTCATTCTCAAAATAAACATTCTGCACCCTCTCCCCCAGATAGTGCATTTTCTGCTACTGACATCAATGAGACTTTAAACAAATACTGAAAGAAATATTTGAGATTTTTAATTATTTGACAACATTCAGTTGTCAAAATCGGCTCCCCAAATGCACACCAAAATAGTTGACTCTGAAGGAGGAGGAAGGTGGCAGAATAGAAGCCTACACCATTCATCCTACTATACCTCCCTACTTGGACACCAAATTTTAGCAACTGTCCCCACACAGAAAAACACAGTCACAAGACCAAAAATAAGGTGAGCAATCACAGTACCTGGATTTAATTTTGCATAATGGAAACCAGCATTGAGTAGGGCAGGGGACAGTCTTGAATCGCCAGTGCCACCCCTTTTCGCCAGTGGTCATGTGCAGAGAGAGAATCTGTGCACTTTGAGGAGAGAGACCGCAGTGACTGGGGGACTTTACATTGAACTCAGTGCTGCCTTGTCACAGCAGAGAACAAAACCATGCTGGGTTCAGCCCATGCTGGGTTCAGCCCATGCTGGGTTCAGCCAGCACTTTCACACAAGAGAAGCACTTGGATCAGCCCTAGCCAGAGTGGAATTGCCCATCCCAGCAGTCAGAGCTTGGATTTCTTAGCAAGCCTCGCTACCACAAGCTGAAGTGGTCTTGAAAGGCAGTAAGCTTGAAACGCAGTTCAGGACACGAGGGCTGTCATTTCTAGGCAACTCCTTGTGCTAAACTGGGCTTGGAGCTAATGATCTAGGTTGGCGCATGAGCTAGGGCAGACACCAGCTGGCACAGTTAAGGGCGTGCTTGCACTATCCCTCTCCCAACCCCAAGCAGTGTGTCTTGCAGCAATTAAAGTACGCCTTCTTTCTGCTTGAGCAGAGGAGAGTAAAGAGGACATTGTCTTGCATCTTGAATACCAACTGAGCCACAGTAGAACTGGGCACGAGGCAGAGTTGTGAGGTCCCCCTTCCAGGCCCTAGGTCCCAGACAACATTTCTAGACACACCCTGAGCCAAACAGGAATCTTCTGTCTTGAAGAGAAGGATGGAATCCTAGTAAGATTCATCACTTGTTGACTAAAGACCCTGTGAGTCCTGAATAACCACCAGTAAATACCCAGAGAGTACACTGTGAGCCTTGGGCTCTGAGATGTGCTAGCTTCAAGGGAGACCCAGCTAATTTACAGCTGTGGTGGCTATAGTGAAAGACTTCTGTTTGAGAAAATCAAGAGGAAAAGTAGAAGTGACTTTGTCTTGTACCCTAGACACCAGCTCATCAGAGTGATGTAAAGCAACAGCAGGCTCTTGGGATCCCCAGATCCAGGCATAAGCTTTTGGACTGCATTTCTGGACCTGCCCTGGGACAGAGGAGAGCCCTGCCTTGAAAGGTAAATCTCAGTCCTGGCGGTGGAATATTCACCAAAAACTGACTGAGGAGCTTTGGGGATTTAAGTCAACATTGGCAGTGGATTAGCAGAACCCCAGTGATGCCTGGCAGTGGAATAGGGACTGTGGTGGCCACAAAGAGAGGTCTCCCTGCCTGTGGCAGTGGGAGGAAGAGCAGGACGAACTTCGTATTGTGGTTTGAGTGCCAGCTTAGGCAGTGTAAAATAGAAATCAAGTAAATTACTAAGGTTTTTAATTCAAATCCCTGGCTCCCAGTTAGTATCTCTGGACACACTTGGGGTGTAGGGTAACTCACTACCCTGAAGGGAAGGAGCCTTGGGCAAGACCCAGTGCTGTTCTGGCTTCAGATCTGAACCAGCACAGTCCCTCCCAGTGGTGGTGGCCACAGGGGTGCTTGCATTATCTCACCCCCAGTTCCAAGTGGCTCAGCACAGAGATGTGTTTGGGAGAAAGTAAAATAATAAGAGTATCTGCTTGGTAATCTAGATAATTCTTCCAGATCTTATTCAAGACCGCCAAGATGGTACCTCCATGAGTCTGCAAAAAACAATGCATTGTTGGACTTGGAACCCAAATCCCTTTGAATACCTAGAAATCCTTCCCAAGAAGGACAGACACTAACAAACCCAGACTGTAAGGACTACAATAAATACCTAACTCTTCAAGGTCCAGACACCAGAGAACATCTACAAGCATCAACACCATCCAGGAAAACATGATTTTGGCAAATGTCATATATAAGGCACCAAGGAGTAATCCTGGAAAACAAAGATATACAACTTTTCAGACAGAATTCCAAGTAACTGGTTTGAGGAAGCTCAACTAAATTGTAAGATAACACAGAGAAAGAAGTCAGAATTCTGTTAGATAAATTAAACACAGAGGTTCAAATACTCAAAAAGAACCTCACAGAAATTCTAGAGCTGAGAAATGCAAGTAACATGCTGAAGAAAGTATCGAAGTCTCTTAATAGTGGAATTGATCAAGCAGAAGAAAGAATTAGTGTGACTGAAGACGAACTTCTTAAAAATCAAGTCAGAAGGGATAAAATACAAAAGAATTCAGCATACCTACAAGATTTAGAAAATTGCCTAAAAATGGAAAATCTAAGAGTTGTTGGCCAAAACGAGGAGGTGTAGAAAGATATAAGGTTACAAAGTTTATTCAAAAGGATAATATCAGAGAACTTCCCAAACCTTGAGAAAGATAACAATATTCAAGTACAAGAAGGTTGTAGAACACCAAGCAGATTTAACCCAAAGAAAACTACTTCAAGGCATTTAAGAATGAAACTCCCAAAAGGTCAAGAAAAAACAAAATAACCTAAAAGTAGCAATAGAAAGGAAACAGATAATATACAATGCAGCTCCAGTGCACCTGACAGCATATTTTTCAGTAGAATCCTTATAGGCCAGGAGAGAATGGCATGGCATATTTAAGTTGCTGAAAGATGAAAACTCTTACCCTAGAATAGTATATACAACAAAAATATCTTTCAAGAATGAAGGATAAATGAAGACATTCCCAGACAAACAAAACCTAAGGAATTCATCAACACCAGAACTGTCCTACAAGAATTGCTAAAAGGAGTTCTTCAATCAGAAAGAAAAGGATGTTAATGAGCAAGAAGACATAATATGAAGGTAAAAAAACTCATTGATAATAGTAACCACAGAGAAAGTCACAGAATATTATAACATCGTAACTGTGGTGTATAAACGTCTCTTGATTTAAATAGAAAGACTAAATGACGAACCAATAAATAATAACTACAAAACTTTTCAAGACATAGACAGTACAATAAGACATGAAGAGAAGCAACCTAATGTTAAAAAACAAGAAGAATTCAAGTGTAAAGTTTTTATTAGTTTTCTTTTTGCATGTTGGTTTTTTTATCCAATGAGTGTTAAACTGTCATCAGTTTAAAGTAATGGGTTGTAAGACTGTATTTATAAGATTCATGGTAACCTCAAATCAACAAAAACACAAAAAAATAGAAGAGAAAAAATAAAATATATCGCCAGAGAAAATTACCTTTTCTAAAAGGAAGACACAAAGGAAGAAAAGAAGGAAGAGAAAACTGCAAAGGAAGCAGAAAACAAATAACTAAAATGGTGGAAGTAAGTCCCTACTCATCAATAACATTATTGAATATAAATGGGTTAAACCCTCTCCAATCAAAAGACATAGACTGGCTGAATGGATGAAAATAAATACAATACCCAATGATTTCTTGCCTACAAGAAAACACTTCACCTATAGAGACACACATGGACTTAAAATAAAAGCATGAAAAAAGATATTCCATCTCAATTGAAACCAAGAAAGAGCAGGAGTAGTTATACTTAAAAGAAATTTCAAGTCAGAAACTGTAAGAAGAGACAAAGAAGGTCATTATATAATGATAAAGGAGTCAACTCAGCAAGAGGATATGATTTTAAATATATCTGTACCCCAAACTGGAGTACCCAGATATATAAAGCAAATCTTATCAGAGATGAAGAGAGAAATAGACCCAAATACAATCATAGCTGGAGAGTTTAATATTCCAATTTCAGCATTGGACAGATCTCCCAGGCAGAAAATCAACAAAGAAATATTGGACTTAGTCTGTACTATAGAACAAACAGACCTCCTAGATATTGACAAAATGTTTTATCCAATGGCTACAGAATACACATCTATCCCCTCAGCATATGGATATATTCTCAAGGATAGACTGTATGTTAGGTCACAAAACAAGTCTTAGAATCAATATCGTGAAAATGGCCATACTGCCCAAGGTAATTTATAGATTCAATGCCATCCCCATCAAGCTACCAATGAGTTTCTTCACAGAATTGGAAAAAACTGCTTTAAAGTTCATATGGAACCAAAAAAGAGCCCGCATCTCCAAGACAATCCTAAGTCAAAAGAACAAAGCTGGAGGCATCACGCTACCTGACTTCAAACTATACTACAAGGCTACAGTAACCAAAACAGCATGGTACTGGTACCAAAACAGAGATATAGACCAATGGAACAGAACAGAGTCCCCAGAAATAATACCACACATCTACAGCCATCTGATCTTTGACAAACCTGAGAGAAACAAGAAATGGGGAAAGGATTCCCTATTTAATAAATGGTGCTGGGAAAATTGGCTAGCCATAAGTAGAAAGCTGAAACTGGATCCTTTCCTTACTCCTTATACGAAAATTAATTCAAGATGGATTAGAGACTTAAATGTTAGACCTAATACCATAAAAATCCTAGAGGAAAACCTAGGTAGTACCATTCAGGACATAGGCATGGGCAAAGACTTCATGTCTAAAACACCAAAAGCAATGGCAGCAAAAGCCAAAATTGACAAATGGGATCTCATTAAACTAAAGAGCTTCTGCACAGCAAAAGAAACTACCATCAGAGTGAACAGGCAACCTACAGAATGGGAGAAAATGTTTGCAATCTACTCATCTGACAAAGGGCTAATATCCAGAACCTACAAAGAACTCAAACAAATTTACAAGAAAAAAACGAACAACCCCATCAAAAAGTGGGCAAAGGATATGAACAGACATTTCTCAAAAGAAGACATTCATACAGCCAACAGACACATGAAAAAATGCTCATCATCACTGGCCATCAGAGAAATGCAAATCAAAACCACAATGAGATACCATCTCACACCAGTTAGAATGGCGATCATTAAAAAGTCAGGAAACAACAGGTGCTGGAGAGGATGTGGAGAAATAGGAACACTTTTACACTGTTGGTGGGATTGTAAACTAGTTCAACCATTATGGAAAACAGTATGGCGATTTCTCAAGGATCTAGAACTAGATGTACCATATGACCCAGCCATCCCATTACTGGGTATATACCCAAAGGATTATAAATTATGCTGCTATAAAGACACATGCACACGTATGTTTATTGCAGCACTATTCACAATAGCAAAGACTTGGAATCAACCCAAATGTCCATCAGTGACAGATTGGATTAAGAAAATGTGGCACATATACACCATGGAATACTATGCAGCCATCAAAAAGGATGAGTTTGTGTCCTTTGTAGGGACATGGATGCAGCTGGAAACCATCATTCTTAGCAAACTATCGCAAGAACAGAAAACCAAACACCGCATGTTCTCACTCATAGGTGGGAACTGAACAATGAGATCACTTGGACTCAGGAAGGGGAACATCACACACCGGGGCCTATCATGGGGAGGGGGGAGGGGGGAGGGATTGCATTGGGAGTTATACCTGATGTAAATGACGAGTTGATGGGTGCAGCACAGCAACATGGCACAAGTATACATATGTAACAAACCTGCACGTTATGCACATGTACCCTACAACTTAAAGTATAATAATAATAAATAAATTTTAAAAAAAAAAACTTTCAAAAATTTGACATTATATCAAGCAACTTCTATTACCACAATGGAATAAAAAAACAGAAATCAATAACAATAACCATACTAGCACATAGAAATTAAACAATATACTCCTGAATGACCAGTGAGTCAATGAAGAAATTAAAAAGGAAATTGAGAAATTTCTTAAAACAAATGATAATAGTAACAATGCATCTCAAAACATATGGGAAACAATAAAAGCAGTAATAAGAAGGAAACTTATAGCTAAGGGCCTACATCAAAAAAGGAGAAAAATTTCAAAAAACAACCTAATGATGCTTCTTAAGGAAGTAGAAATGCAAGAGCAAATCAAATAAAAAATCAGTAAATAAAAGAAATAATAGAGATCAGAGCATAAATAAATAAATTTGAAATGAGAAAAACAATGCAAAAGATCAATGAAACAAAAGTTGTTTATTTAGAAAAATAAACAAAATTGACAAACCTTTAGACAGATTAACAAGTAAAGAGAAAAGACCAAAATAAATAAAATTAGAGATAAAAAAGAAGACATTACAACGGATGCTGCAGAAATTCAAAGGATCATTAGTGGCTGCTATGAGCTACTATATCCCAACAAATTGCAAAATCTAGAAAAAATGAATGAATAAATTTTTAGACACATAAAACCTACCAAGATTGAAACATGAAGAAGTTTAAAAACTGAACAGACCATTTACAAGTAATAAGATCAAAGCCATAATAAAAATCATCCCAGTTTAAAAAAAATCCTCAGACTTGAGGTCTTCACCACTGATTTCTATGAAACATTTAAAGAACTAATAACAATCCTACTCAAAGTCTTCCAAAAAATAGAGGAGCCGAACATATTTACAAACTCATTTTAAGAGGTCATTATTATCATGATGCCAAAACCAGACAAAGACATATCAAGAAAAGAAAACTACAGGCCAATATCACTGATGAATGTTGGTGCAAATTTCCTCAACAAAATCCTCGCAAACCAAATTCAACAATACATTAAAAAGGCCATTGATTATGTCCAAGTGGGATATATCCCAGGAATGTAACTATAGCTCAACATATGCAAATTAATCAATGTGATACATTGTATTAATAGAATGAAGGACAAAAACCATATAATCGTTTCTATTGATGTTTTAAAAAGCATTTGGTAAAACTAAATATTTCTTTATAAAAAAAGTCAAAAAACTGGGTATAGAAGAAACATATTAAAAGCTATATATGACAGACTCACAGCTAGTATCATAGTGAATGGGGAAATACTGAAAGCCTTTCCTGTTAAATCTGGAACATGACAAGGGTGTCCACTTTCACTGTTATTACTTAGCATTGTAGTGGGAGTCCTAGCTAGAGCAATCAGATGAGAAAAAAATAAAGACATCCAAATTGGAAAGGAAGAAGTCAAATTATCTTTTTTTGCAGATGATAGGACATTATATTTGGAAAAACCTGAAGACTCCACCAAAATAATATTAAACTGACAAATTCAGTAAAGTTACAGGATACAAAATCAACATACAAAAATCAGTAGCATTTTTACATGCCCAAAGTGAAGGATCTGAAAATGAAATAAAAAACATAATCCTACTTACAATAGCCATACATAAAATTAAACACCTTGGAATTAACTTAACCAAAGAAGTGAAAGATCTCTATGATAAAAATTATAAAATACTAATGGAAGAAACTGAAGAGGACACAAAAAAAGTGGAAAGGTATGCCATATTCATGGATTGGAAGAATCAATATTGTTGATTCTTGCTACCCAAAACAATCTATATATTCAATGCAGTTCCTATTAAAATACCAGTGACATTCTTCACAAAAATAGAAAAAAATAAAATTTATATGAAATAAAAAAGATTCAGAATAGACTAAGCTATCCTGAGCAAAATGAACAAAACTGGATGAATTACATTACCTGACTTCAAATTATACTGCAGAACTATAATAACCAAAACAGCATGGTACAGGCATAAAAACAGACACATAGACCAATGGAACAGGAAAATCCAGGAATAAATCCAGAAACTTAAAGCGAACTCATTTTTGACAAAAGTGCCAAGAACAAGCACTGAGGAAAAGATACTTCAATAAGTGGTCCTGGGAAAACTGGATATTTATATACAGAAGGAAACTAGACCCCTCTCTCTCACCATATACAAAAATCAAATCAAAATGGATTAAGTACTTATATCTAATACCTCAAACTAGGAAACTACTAGAAGTAAACATTGGGGGAACTCTCCAGGACATTGTTCTGGGCAAAAGTTTCTTGAGCAATACCCAACAAGCACAGGCAACCAAAGCAAAAAAGAACAAATGAGATTATGTCTAGTTAAAAAGCTTCTGTGCAGCAAAGGAAATTAATGCAATGAAGAGGTAACCCACAGAATAGGAGAAGATATTTGCAAACTACCTTTCTGACAAGGGATTAAAAATCAGAATATACAAGGAGCTCAAACAACTCTAGACGAAAAAATCTAATAATCTGATCAAAAAATAAGCAAAAGCTTTGAATAGATATTTCTCAAAGGAAGACATACGAATGGCAAACACACATATGAAAAGTTGCTCAGCATCATTGATAATCTGATAAATGCAAATCATAACTACAATGTGATGTAATCTCATCCCAGTTAAAATATTTTTATCAAAAATCAGGCAATAACAAATGCTTGTAAGGATGTGTGGAAGATAAGGAACACTCAAACACTGTTGGTGGTAATCTAAATTAGTACAAGCACTATGGTAAACAGTTTGGAGGCAGGTTCCTCAAAAAACTAAAAATAGGGCTTTCATATGATTCAGAAATCTCACTACTAGATACATGCTTAAAAGAAAGGAAATCAATGTATTGAAGAAATATCTGTACTCTCATGCTCATTATAGCATTGTTCACAGTATCCAAGATTTAAAATCAACCTAAGTGTCCATCAGCAGTTGAATGGTTAAAGAAAATATCTTAGTTGTGCACGATGGTCTGCTATTCAGCCATAAAAAAGAATAATATTCTGTTACTTGGAACAACATAGTTGGAACCAGAGATCATTATGTTAAGTGAAAGAAGGCAGCTGCAGAAAGACAAACATTGCATATTCTCACTTACTTGTAGGATCTAAAAATCAAAATGATTTAACTCGTGGAGACAGAAAATAGAAGGATGGTTATCAAATGCTGGGAAGGAAAGTTAGGGGAGGGAGAGCAGAGTGGGGATGTTTCATGGGTACAAAAAATAGTTGGAAAGAATGAATAATACCTAGTATTTGAAAGCACAACAGGGTTACTATAGTCAATTATAATTTAATTGTACATTTTAAAATAACTAAAAGATTATAAATAGATATTTTGTAATACAAAAGATAAATGACTGAGGGCTTGGATACCCAATTTTCCACAATATGATTATTATGCATTGCGTGGCTGTATTAAAATATCTCACATACTCCATAAATATATCCACCTTCTATGTACCCACAAAAGTTATTTTAAATATCTTAAAAAAGTAGTTGACTCTGAGATGCATCCAGCATATTCACTCTAGATCTGTAAAAGTAAGTATAAGCTTTATTTGAATGGTACACAGCTAAGAACACAAGTTAAAATTTCTAAAATTCTTATGGTCTTTCCCTTTCATAGGATTATCTTAATATTTTGGCTCATTTTGTTATTTCTAAATCATGCTCATTCAGTAACTTCAAACAAAAGCAGTTTAATAACTTTTTTTTTTCAGCCAATGATAAGTTAACTTATTTGAATTTGTGACTCCTAAGCTGTTGATTGGTAGCTAACGGACAGCAGCACGAGAATGGCTGAGATGCCCATATCCCAGCACCTTATTTTGGTGAAGATGCCTACATTTAGCTGTTCATTCACACGTATACAAATTGAGTACAATTTTAAAACTATATTTTTTGTTAGTACTCAAAAAGTACAACCTACATGTAAAACAAATCAAAACAAAACAACAAAAAGCATTTGCTAAATATGTTTTTGTGATGGTGATGCTTTTTCATTCTTTTCTTCTCTCTGTTTTTTTTTTTTTTTATGAAGGATCATTCAACATTCAATCTTCTTTATCTTCTAGATGGCATCTGAAAATGGTAGCTGTTTAATCCATCAAAGGGTGGTGAAATTTAATTTTGGAGAAAAATTGCTACATGGACTCAAAAATTGTTATTATTTTCTTGTTTCATATCTAAGAGTTTATCTGTAGTCCTAAGTTGTTATTTTATAATTCAAAAAAAGTATGAGAGCTATTACCAGAATAGGTGGTCTGCCACAAGTATAAAACATAGTTTCTACAGTTGTTGTTTGTTTTGTTTTTATTTTTTACTAACAACTAAAACTGAGCTTATGTCTATATCAGATAATGTATGTGACAATAGATAAGCAATGTGATAATGGCAGGAATTTATGGAAAGCAATCCAACACATAGCAGAGTCCAACACTCCTGTTTCTCCTCAAACAATTTTATTTCTATTTAAAGGAAATTGTCCTTATGTAACTGGGTCAAAAGTGCACTACAATTGAAACATTTGTACAGTGAAAGACAGATACACAATATGCCACCCTTTAAACTTGCCAGACTCAGAAGCAGGAGGATGGGAAGAGAGAAAAACATTGATGATATCCACAATATTTTACCCTACCCTGTAGTATATGAGGTGCATCCTCTACCTCTCTCTCATGATTTTAATCTCCTCAAAGTCAGAGATTTGGTAAAAGATATTTTGATATCCTCTCCATCAAATAGCCACTATAGAGTAAAATTCAGATATTTTATTTAAAAATTGGGCAAATGATGATCATAACAATAACAATGATAATAGAATGATTAATGGAAGTTTAGACTTTATGAGAACCTACATATACCATTCTAACAGCTTTAAATTTATTAACTCATTTAGTCTTCTTAAAAATCCTATAAGAGAGGTCCTATTTTTATTCCTACTGTACAGACAGGGAAATATTTGTCAATGTGACACATCTAGTAAGTCATGGAGGGGAGATTTAAATGCCAGCATTATGGCTCAATAGACTAAAATCATAATTAACCAGCTTGCTTTCTCCATTATTTTTGCTGTTTAATAAAATTATGATTATGGCTATTTGAGGATTGTATTAGATTTTATCATTGTTATAACAAATTGTGAAAAATTTAGTGACTTTAAAAAACCTAAATTTTTTGTCTTACATTTCTAGATGTTAGAAGTCCTAATATTAAGGTATCAGTGTATCTTTTGTCTCAAGGCTCTAGGGGATAATCCATTTCCTTAGTGAGTAGATAGTGCCCAGATTTCTTGGCTTGTGGCATCCAGTAAGCAGTTGAGTCATTTCAGCCTTTGCTTCTGTCATCATATCCCTTCCTTTAATCCTGCCTTTCTTACTTGTTTCTTAAAAGGACCCCTGTGATTACACTGGTCTTACTTGGATAATCCAGAATAATCTCTCCATCTCAAACTCCTGAATTAATCATACCTGTAAAGCCTCTTTTGCAATGGAAGATAACACATTCACACATTCTAGGAATTAGGATATGGATATACTAATGTCCTTTGAGGATATCATTTTTCAGCTTACCACAATAATTATTTAGTGAGCAAAATTTTTAGTGATATCAGTTATGGTATCACTACATCAGTCAAAGCAAAAAAAGGATAATATGCTTGTATTACCAGAATCTGAATTTCCAGATTTTATGAAAACATTTGAAATCTGTAGTATTTAAACGTTTTTCTTTTCTTACTAGTCACATATTAAAAGATGTGAACTTAATGAAAAAGAAATCAGTAATTTCTTTTTAGACATTTAGCAACAGAATTGGAATAGGGCAATTGCAAAAACTGTGAACAGAGATGCATCACACATACAAAAATCTTAAAGTTCGATATCTGATCTTTCAACTGTTTGGATCTTACGTCACTTTTTTTGCTCCCCTAGTGTGCCTATCCAGAAGACAGCAACTAAAATATTAGTGAATAAGAAACATGAATATTAAATTGTGAAGCTACTTACAAACTTTTCTCAAGAACCCCCCAAAACCCTTAATGCTATAATTTTAATATTTGGCATTGATTATAAAATGTGAATATGCTTTAATGTATACAAAATATTCTAATGCATATTGCTTTTTTCAACATCATAATACACCTGTGAGTTCAGTTAGGTAACTACTATTTTCATGCTCATCCTCTGGTCAACAAAATTGTTTACCAATATAGACTCTTGGTAACTAGTTGATTAATCTTAATCTACAAAACCAGTTTATGATTTCTAGTCAATTCTCAAATAGATGGTGTGACCTCCTAAGAAATAACTTATTTAATTGCAAAATTCTCCAGATTTACCTTAGTGTTTTGCAAACAATGATGGATTGTTGAATAGCTATTCAATAAATGCTTACTTTAGTTAAAAATAAAATATATGAATGTTTTATAAAGCTACCACTAAACAAAGCAATCATTTAGTTAAATGTAATATAGAGGAGAATTGTGCAGTTATTAATAACACGTACACATGTGTATATTTTATATGTGTATCACACATATATACACACATATATATATTTTGTATATTTATTTAAAATAATCAGATACAGAGGTAAAGCTTATATTCTTGAATGAATCGTTAATTCTGACAAAATTTTAAAAACATCTAAATGCATCTCATGTTTTCCTCTATTTTTCCTCTCACCTTTTGATTTTCTTGGCTGCTTCTTTTTTAAGGTAGCCTACCATAGTATCTCAGTAGCTTGGTTTTCCCCAAACATTAAGCCATGGTTTTTCCCTTAAGATATAAAGATATTATTATTCAGATAATAAATCATGATGTGTCAAACACTCCAGCAGGCCCTGGAGCCCTGGAGATAGAAAGATGAAGAAAACATCCCCTTCCTTTTAAGAAATTATGAGCCAGAAGGTCAGATTACACATGTACACATAACTGATTACAATAAAAGGCAAAATGTAAGTACAGTATAGGTAAAAAATATACTACTGTGTTCTGTCTTATCATCAAAACATTCACTCCCTGATTCCTTGCTCTCAGGCACCTATGGAGGGGAGATTTCTAATAAACAACTTTTAGCAGTGTGTTAAAATTGTTCCTATCATGTTTATTAATATTTACTTACCTTTAAGAGAAGCCTCAGTCAAAGAGGATATATAAATATAGTTTGATTTAATCTGAGGAAATAAATCTTACAAAATGAGTTTCAGGTTTGGTGGTGAATTTATAGTAGCCTTGTCTTTTGAGTAGAAATTCTTCCAATTCTCTTCAAAGCACATAGTGAATTTGAATATTTATAGAAGTATGAACCTTGTCTATAAATATTTAGGACATGGTCCTATAGAAAAACACCTAATTCAATAAATACAAAGCAATGAGTCTAAAATCTCATTGTTCATGTGAATCATCCTGAATGCTCATAATCAATGTGGAGATAGCAGTTAGTTAACATTTTTTAAGAGAAGCTCAGGAATATGCATTTATGACAAACTTGTAATAATTTTAATATGTGATTCAATGAACTCATTTTGAAGAAAACTGGACTGAGTATCCACATAAGACAAATAAACAAGTACAATTCTCAATTGCTCTAGCATCATGACCTTATATAACTTTATCTTTCAACAATCTCTGAAATATTCAGTAAATTGCTCAATTTGTTTAGCCACTCAAACACCTTTTATGTCTAAGTGAAGGATGAAGTCCTCAGAAACAACCTCATATGATTTGGCCCAAATCTAAATTCTTTCTTTTGAGACAAAATGATCCATCTAATGATGGATTCCGAATTTTCAACATTTGAGTTTAACAGTCACATTGATATATCTACTTATCCAGTTTTCCATTGATGTCCTAGTCAATATAAAAACATTTTTCATCTGAAAGTTCAGAACAGTCTAGTGCAAAGCCTGTCTTTCCAGTTGGTTACTCATGGGCCTGACAATATTTTTTTTTAATTGGCAAAGTGACTTGGACTGAATTCTCTAGCAGATGGCTTAGAAGTGAGTGACATGTCACCACCTTCAGATTTTTCAATGCGTGACATGCCACAACTTTCAGATTTTGTATTGCATTGCCCAGTTTCAATAATTCATTAACTATTCATTAACTGAACTCATACAGCTAATGTTGTCCATTGTCCTCTATATATTTGATACCTGCGATACCTACTAGTCTTCTACTGACTGAAAACAATATATAATAAACTCAAGCAAGAAAATAAAACAAGTCATTTACAAACAGGCTAACAAATTCTCTATAATTATTTCTAAAAAGTCCACCATCAAAAACAGTACTCTGTAGCACAGATAAGTGATGAAAAGAGAGATGATAAACAGCCATTATTTTTCAATATTATTTTCATTTTACTTTTAAATTCATGTGTATTTTAGATGAATTAAAGTTTTTCTATTTTGTATTAATTTTCATTTACAAAAGAACCTCAATGATAAAAATTATTCCTAATATTTTGCTAATGAAGCTCATATTTTATATTTACTTTTGAAAAGAGCACAAATACAAAGAATGCTAAATGATTTTCAAATAGGTGATTTTCTAGAATAAAAATACGGCATTGAGAAAAAAACAAATAAACACACAAAAATAAAGTTTGAGGAGAAAAGCTACTAGTTTTTATAGATTTTCAGTCCAAGGAAATAATCTGATCTAGTAATCAGAAGACTATTGTAATTAGAAACAGAAGACCTGGTTCTTATTATTATACAACTTATGAAATCTGGATGTGTTTCAATTTCTCTTTTGAAAATAGGCGTCATAATTTCTGTACTGTCCAATTTATAAAGCTGTAGTGAGGATCACATAAAGTCACTCTTTTCTGAACTTCCCTAGTAATAAATATCGCCTGCTGTGATTGTGAAATCTGTAACTGTCCAGACTTCTCCTCTAGAGATTTTTATCTAGACGGGCAGAAGTCTGATCCCTGTATTAAACTATTAACAAAAGGTCCAGGTGGATTTTAAGTTGTAAATTTGTAAACAATACTAAATGGATTTATTTTGGAATTTTTTACTGATAAAAAGTAGTGGCCAGGCACAGTGGCTTACACCTGTAATCCCAGCACTTTGGGAGGCCGAGGTGGGCGGATTATGAGGTGGAGAACTCCTGGCCAACACAGTGAAACCCTGTCTCCACTAAAAATACAAAAATTAGCCGAGCATGGTGGTGTACGCCTGTAGTCCCAGCTATTCGGGAGGCTGAGGTAGGAGAATAAGTTGAACCTGGAAGGTGGAGGTTGCAGTGAGCCAAGATCACGCCACTGCACTCCATCCTGGGTGACAGAGTGTGAGACTCCATCTCAGAAAAAAAGAAAATAAAAGAAAGTAGCAAGGGGTTATGGTATGGCTAATATTTAGCCAGAGTGCATTGGCATGACCTTCACTGTTATAATATGGAAATTAGTCTGACCCAGTTTGCCAGTAACCATCCATGGCATCAATTTGTCTCATCCCTAACTACCAAGGTCCTGTTTCCTATTCTCACCCTAAGTAACAGCTGAACTAGTTGGTGTCAAAGTAAGCAGCCCATAAACTCAGCTTTAGACTTCAGCTGCAGTTTCTCTGTATTGTCCAGTCCCTGTGCCACATTGGTTGGTAAATGTTTATAGTGTCACCTCCTGGTCAAAGCACACGTTTTGTAAATCCATGGAGAAGTAGTCCAATATCTTTGAAGTAAAATTGTGTGTGGTTGCTAGAGTGTCTAAATAAAGTCTAGAAACAAATGCACACCACAGAGACAGAGTGCTTACATTATTTCAGAGGTTTGGTTTGCTTGGGAGCTAGCCTTTTTCTTTCAATTTCAAAACATATTTCAAGGTAAAATTAGTAGTTATTTTCATCCCAAATAAGTGCAATAAAAATGATAATAGTATGAAAGAATCGAAGGACAGTAGATAAGAAAGTGTGGAGCCTTCAAGGTAGATGATATAAATGCTGGCATCTTAATAGTAGACAATCAGTGAAGGGGTGAGTAAAAGAAAAAGGGAGAAAGAGGGAGAACTGGAGAAAGAGAGAAACCCATTCATAAATATATAGAAATGCACAAAGCACAGAACAATGAAGTATGTGAATATTGAAATATATAGAGTATGAAGACTATTTTGCAAAAACAAAATGTATTTTTGAGAAATTGCAGCAAGAGCAACAAAGCCTTGGAAAGAATTATTGAATAAATTAAAAAGCTTTTGAAACTGTGCTACAGTATTCCATCATAAATATGCAAGACACGAATGATTACTTGCAGTAGGATTTAAAAAGCGTAGAGGTTTCCGAATATGGATCTAAACGTATGCAACACAAGGAAAAAACTGGGAATATAATGAACAAACTCTAGATAAATTAGCTGGATTTTTTTTTTTCACTGGAAGTGCTGAATGATCTTGAATTGCAGAACAACGAAGGAACAAATGAGAATGGTACTAGTAATTCAAAGAAAGTATTGGTATTAGAACTTGTGGTCTTGAGACTATGGTAGGGCAGAAAGACAGGGTCCAGCATCTAAGAACACAGCTTATACGGTGCTAAGCTGGGATTTCCCCCAAAACCACGCGGAGAATAACAGATATAGGAGCTATCCTCTGCAGGAGACGTTTATAGGATCCCTCTGTCATGATCTGTGGGTATATAAACTGCTTAAATTGCCAAGAACAAATGGAAATGGGACATTAATGATCTCTTACTAACACGCTGATGAGAAGAACACAATTGTTAAAGCTCACTTCATAATTGAATGTGTCAATGATTAGTTGAGAAGTTTAACTTAACTGCTTAGTAAATCACCTTTTAAGTTTATATATAACATGATTAGTTTTTCCAAATCATTTCAATTTGCTTGAATTTCTAATTAAAGGAAAAACAAATTAGGTAATACAGGAAACAGAGATACTTTAATCGAAGTGACCACACAGCAATGTAACTACTGGGCTATAAGTGCCCAGAGTAGAATAACTTGATCAGTCCATTTTACATATTCTCCTTTAAATAAACCTAAAAATAGATGATTGTCAAAACATAAAGATGTTAACAGTTAAGTTCTGTTTTGTAATCTCCCTGAGGTTGAATTGTGGTTTTTCATGTTTAATTATCTTTCTTCTATTCCTGCGACTCAGTAGATAAATATATTTCATCATATAGTTCTCAGTTTCAAGTTTCACTACTGGTGAAACCCATGTTTACTCACAAACCTGTCTGAGAGAATTCAAGAAAGTAATACACATCCTTATGCTTAAATTCAACAATAGTCTATAAACAGGATTTATTGCTGCTGAGTTTGCAGCATGTCCACAAACCTAATTTTTTCTTTGTTTCATAGTTAATATTATTCAGGTAATATTTTAGGCTGTGATATATGCCTATTGAAATCCTCTCTTCTCCACATCTACTTAGTCACAGAAAATTGCTGCAGTTCTTAATTTTCTATAAACATTGACATGGCTCTTTGATTTTTTTCTCTTCAAACTAAAGTATCACCAAATCTACCGATTTCTGGCAATCTTACTTTCAGATCTGCTTAATGGTAATCTAAGTCACTTGCTTAAGGACGTTTATTTCTCTGTCCTCCAATATCAATAAATGTTTTCTCTAGAGATTTTGCCTTTATGCTAACAAATATTCCAAAGTTTCTCATATATTAAATATTTATGTTCCAAACTAATTATTGAGACAGAATTCTGCATGGATCTTTCATATTTCTGCATGTCTTGCAAGCCCAGGCATTGATTGATTTTCTTCTGGACTATCTTTTCAATGATTTTTTTTTTTTAATAACAAGCAGCTTTGAAAAGAGAGAGAGAGCATCTTCCTTTGGAACAAGGAGCAAGTTTCTTTAATGTACAGTGTTATAATGATAATATTTTCAATCATCACAAAGCTCAGACAAGCTTATGGACAATTATAAATGGGTTACCTGAACTCTTGACTCTTTCTCTGTAATTAAACTTAATATATGTGCATGCAAATCACCTAGCATTAGGACCCTAGGTACTGGTGCTAATATTGATAATCCACAGACGCAAAGCTATTGCCGTGAGTAGTAACATTCTCTGTTTCTTACCCAGCAGTCTGTATCTTGTGTCAGCATTCATGAAATTGTAGCAGGCTAAATTATTTTCTAGAAAATACGGTAAATTCTCAGACATTTTTTAGTTTTCAATACAAACATGGCTTCAAGATACCATCTCACATGGTTCTCTATTTTTACTACCCAAATCATCAAAGAATAACCTCTGTGCACCACTTTCATTTCTTCAAGAACCACTTATTCTCGCACACTATTACTGACATTTCTTTCTTTAACAACAGCAACAAAAGAATCCTCTTTTATTATTGAAATCAGAGTTCTTTGAACAACTAGTTGGTTTTTTTTTTTAATCTCTCTATGGCATTTTTTAAGTTGGTTATCTTTTTTATTTGAAACTCTTCGATTACATTACCCCTTTTAGCTATCAGTTCCTTCTCAGTCACTCTAAATGACCTCTTTTACTAAAATCTCATTAGGGAGATCATATTCCAATGTCGTAAGACCATAAAGCTCTGTTTTTGATCAGTTCTTTTCTAATAGTTTATTAGTAGTTAAACTTCTTTAGCTAAAAAATTATTCAAGTTTACCTTTCTGTAAATCTCATCTTCACATCTACATACTTGCTGATCACTTCCCCTCAACACCTTCATCTCCAATCTCACAAACTCAGCATATACAAAGCCACACGTATTTCCTTCAACTTGAACCAAATTACCTATTTCTGAAAAAGATGGTATTATTTACTCCATTTCTCTAATTGTAATATTGAAAAAATCTGATTTTCTCTGCATATATACATTTATTGTTTTGTGGATCCTTCATTATTAAATGTTTTCCTTTGCCTCCTTGTTTAGATTCTTTATTTCATTGTCCTAATTCAGGGCACATTCATTTCTATCTTAGTAGATTCTACAGATTTTCTAACTAGGGATCTGTTCTTTTCTCTTTGATGTATTATTGAACCAGTGATAATTTAATTTTGAAAAATACCACTACATTTTTTTCAAGTTCTAGCTCAAAAAATATTTTTGCCCTTAGAATATCTTGTGTTGAGGATCTCCACAATTATATAACATGTTATTTCTTCATTTTTATCTCTTATCACTGCTCCAAATACATATATTAATTTATTCCAAAAAAACTGATTATCATCTATGTTTCAAGGACATGTCTAGAATTCAGAAAACATATTGAACAAATATATTGCTTGTACGAAATTACTATAATAAAATAAATATTGATCAAAAAATATTATAGGGCAGTGTTAAAAATGTAATTTCCAGTGATTAGAAAATATATACCAGGCAATGTTACTATACCACGCTTTCAAAGTCAAAAACCCTATTGGCTGTGTTTCCAAGCATAGCTATAGAATACCTTTGTCCACAGTCTTGTCCATGCCACCTTCGTGGTACTGAATGCCATCTTTTTTTTTTTTTTCTCCCAGTTTGTGTGTTTTACTCTTTTATTTTCAAGTTAGGTGCCTAGCTCCAGTTTCAATTCTGTATGAGATTTTCCTTCATAACTAGAACTGTATGAATCTGTGGTAGTTAATACCAGAACCACTCAATGTAAACTCAGCCTGAGATATTTTATTTTATTGTTAGTTATTTTGTGACTTTGGTTCTAGCATGTTTAAAGATTATAAATATCTTTAGGCAAGTATATTAGCTAAGACTAGGATTTGATGCTTAGTAACTAACAAAGGGTTTATTTCTCGTGTTTAACAAGAAAGCTGAAAATAAAGATACCTTGTAGTAGAGTAATCAGCTCAAGGATGAACAGGATGAGGTTACAGTGGTAGTCTCAGCCCTTCAGCTATTCTCCCCAAATAAATGGCTGCTCCGACTGTAGCAATAATGCTTTCCTTCCAGTCAATTAAAAGAAGAAACAGTACAGCAGAAGGATTATGACCAAATTGAGAGAGGAAAAAATACAGAGAAAAAAAGTTCAGACAAATTTTTATTTACATCCCAAGGACCCAAATTTTATCAGGTAGCCAACCTTACCTGCACAGAATACCAGAAAATATAACTTTTCAACCTGAATATGTTACTCATTACAAAACTGCTAAAAAAGAAAGGCGATAATGAACATCTGGTAGGTTACTAGTAGGGTCTGCTCAAGAAGACTATTTTTGCCGTTGGATACTAATAGTCATTCATTGATATTTATGGAACTCAAGATGTGTTCTGTTTTTACTTCCCTTTACTGGTATAACTACCTGTTTCAACAGACATGCCTAAGGTTTGCAGAACTGCATTGAGTCTATGATCAGAAAAGACAAATGGGATGATGGCAAAAATCTGTACCTTGATCCTCATGGTGGTTATGTGGAATATAAAATTGTTAAAACCTATCAAACTAATATGACTTAACGTCTGTAATTTTCCCAGATTTATTGAGGTACGATTGACACAAAAAATTATACATATTTAAGTTATGCAAAGTAGTGTTTTGATATATGCTCATAGAAACAGAGAGTTAGGAGGATGATTACCAAGGAAAGGAGGAAAGAGGAAATGGGAAAGTGTTAGTCAATGGGTAAAAACTTTTCAATAAGGTGAATATGTTCTAGAGACCTAATGTACAGTGTGGTGTCAATAGTTAATAATAAGTTATTGCATACTTGAAATTTGTTAAGAGTAGATCTTACGTATTCTCACCACATACACACACACACACACATACACACATACACCTATGTAAGGTGATGAACATGCTAATTAGCTTGATTTTGATAGCCGTTTCACAATGTTACCTATATTTGTGATTTTATTTTATATAACTTTTATTTTGAAAACTAAATTAAAAAGATTCCTTCATCTGCTGTTTGAGGAAGGCTGTATTAATTTCCTGTTACAGTTGTAATATATTACCACAAATTTAGAAAAGTTAAAATACTGAAAAGTTATTTTCTTACATTTCCACTGAGCGGAAGACACATCAAATGCATTCACAGGTTTGTGGTCCTTTGGATTTAGAGAAAAATTCATTTCTTTGTCTTCCCGGTTTCTAAAAGCCACCCATATTTCTTGGCTCCTGGATCCTTTCATCTTCAAAGCCAGCACTCCAATCTTGAGTCATCTTCACATCTCCTTTTTCTGACCTTTACCCTGTTTCCACACTATTATAAATACCATATGAATACATTGGGAACAAGGAGATAATCCAGAATAATCTCTTTATCTCAAAACCCTTAGCTTCGTTAAATCTACAAAGTATCTTTTTGACACATAAGGTAAAATATCCATAGGTTCTGGTGATTAGGATATGCACATTTTTGTGATTGGGGATGGGGAAATATGTGGAATTATTCTGTCTACCACAGAGTCTAAATGATCAGATCAATTAAAAGAAAAATGCCCAGACTCACACTGACATTAATGTGAAATGAAAGCAGCTGCACACAAATCAGAACCATATCTAATATTTGGATGATAGGCTCATCCAAATATTAGAAACAGGAACTGTTAGCAAGTATTAAATCTGTCTTTGCATGGATTATTTCCATGAGGTGTGATAGGTAGGCTTGGGTGCAAAAATCTCGTGACGTGCAATTCTTGCCGCATGCAGTATGGCCACCTTTAGGAGGTGAGTTCTCCTACACATGTCAGTGAGACTGCAGCTGCTCACCTTTTGGTAGGATGCCCTGCATCGAGTGGGTGCTCAATAAATATTTCACTGTGATTTCAACAAAGAGAATGACTATATTACTATTGATGCCAATTAAATGGTTCCTAGTCATCTTCAGAAGACATGAGGCTGTCCTGAGCACCTGCTTTACTCTTAGGGGCCATTTGGGTTGAAAATATGGCAAATTAACAATATTCAGTCAAGCACCAAGGTATTTTACAAAAATCAGTGTTGTCAATGTGTGATTGAATTTAATTCATTATTTGAAAAAAATAAGTTTTTTTTTTTTTTCTTACAAATCAACACTTTCTTCCTACTCGTCTTGCTCCCAAATCATTTTTAAACTATGGATACTGATTCTACAGAGGATAAGAGCTAATTATTAGCTCCCTTTTAACTTACAAGTTTATACTCAGAAAATCTTAATACTTGGAGTCTGTTAAAACAAACTTTCACAGTCACCATTTCAATTAAGCTAACCTGACCAATTTAGGACTTGCAGACACATTAGCTCCACAAATTAAAATTTCTATTCCTATGAGTCTTAACTGAGCTGATTTATTCAGCTGGTTTTGGAGAATAGTTGTCTGTCAGTTAGTCTTCTTTAAATACATGTATCTCCTGGGGAATTTTGTCTCAGAAGCCTTCAAATATGTAATTACTTATTTTCTTTTCAGAAATACAAAGTATCTTAGTCACTTTTTACTTTTAAAACAATATGTATATTACTGCCCTAGTTTTGGCAATGACAGATCTTTAAATTCACTATTAACTATTTACATCTTTGTACTCCTCAAAATTAGTGACATAAACATTTCCAAATTACTAGAACACAACTGTTTCAAATAATATATTTTTTTTCTCCTCTGTCTGTTCTTGGTTAACCAAGAATAATGACTACAATAACTGCATCTTACGTAATTAAGCAGGTCACTGGTGAATTTAAATTGAGGACAATATTGAACTTAAGGAGTCATTTTTCTAAGAGTCGATAAAAGAGCAGTTTTTTTTGTTGTTACTTTGGGGTCATTATGATTGAGAAATCCATGATAATTGCAAAAAAAATTTCCTGTGAAATAGTGGGAAACAGTTTTCTCTCTTACTCTTGGAGACTGCTTAAGATCATGTTTTATTAAGAAACTGTGGTTTGAAGGAGGGTTTTCTAAAGCAATCGTGAGAACTTCTTATACATTAAGGAAGGAAATGGCTTTCATATGCCACACCTGCAATTTCATGAAAATTGGGCAATCTTTAAAAAAACTATAGAACTACAATACTGCAGATGGTTTTAAAAACTCACTTAGATCACTGTCTCTTACCCTTTGACTTCAACTTACATTACTTCTAAATAAAACTAGAGAGGCTGAAGTGCTATCCTATTTAGAGATCTTCAGAGGACATTCCAGCCTTTCAGAGTTCATCCCAATGCCTAACAGACCTCGTAATCTTTCTAAGGAATTAATTTCCTCTGGTTTTGCTACAGTGGAATTAGAGAATATTACATTAACATAGCAATATAGTGAATTTCTCCAACTAGAGTAATTAAATTAGACCTTTATTTACCCAGCTAAAACTAAGTACTAAGTAACATCCTGCTTTTTCAGTCTCTTTAAACTAGATATTTTAGAAACTCTTTGAAGCAAAACAATGGCTTTAGGACTTTGCAATTTTTTTGAATTTTCTGATTTTGTAATTTTGCTGTGTGAGTTTATCTCCTTCTCAATGTATTTGAAACTCAAATCATCACTTCTTCTTCCAAATTTACTCCCTCTCCTACATTTCCTATTAACTGTCCTAGTACTATCATCTTTCATATACACAGGGTCAAACTTTCATGGATATGGACACTGGATTATTTTTTGTCCCATTCTATAGTTCAATCAGTGCCCAAGAGCCTTATATATTTAATTATTATGTTATTATATAATTAATTAAGCCTTATATATTTTCCTTTATTTAGCATCATTTATTACTTTCTCTCAGGAGCTATCTTTAGGATCATGTTGCTTTTTATTGCCATAGTCTCTTAACTAACATATATTTTTGTCTCTTTTACCTCATTGTTCATTCATCTCCACGAGTTTAATTGGACACCATGGCTCATACTTGTAATCCCAACACTTTGGGATTACAGGCTGAGCAGGCGGTCCATTTGAGGCCAGGAGTTTGATAACAGCCTGGCCAACATGGTGAAACCCCGTCTCCACTGAAAATACAAAAATCAGCTGGGTGTGGTGGCGCACACCTGTAATCCCAGCTACTCGGGAGGTTGAGGTGTTAGAATCGCTTGAACCCAGGAGGCATGCTCCAGCCTGGCCAACAGAGTGAGACTTCATCTCAAAAAATTAAATTAAATTAAATTAAAATAAAATATAATAAAATAAAAGCACAGCTAAGAACATACATAGGGGACACTTGTAAAATTAATTCTTAAGGCCTTTTGAACATATTTCTTATATTTAAGGATTTTTTCTACCTGTAAATACCAGCTTCCCAAAATAGAGTCAGGAAATTGCTTTTCCAGACTCCTGTGCAGCCAGGGCATAGACAGGTGACCCAGAGTCCACTAACAAGACTTCCTGGTATAACATTTTGACTCTGAAATAAGAAAAGTCCGATTCAGACAAGAATGCATTTAAGAAGGTAATGGAGGCACTTGGATTTGGGGATAGCAAGGACAGCCAGGGATGTTTCTGGAACATAATTGTCACACATGTATGAATAGCAGTGTTCAGAGTTAACGCTGATTTCCCGGTCCAGAAAGGTTAACCATACAAAAACTGGTAGTGCTGGTTTTCTTGTAGACCTCTTCTACAGCATTTTCTGGTTTGTTCCCAGAAGTCTACCCGGAGATTCATAATTTAGGGTCCTACACAATTCTGAGCTATATAACACATTTTTATAATAACATTTCCTACAGTTTGTAAGAAAGAATCTACAGTATTATCACATGTAACTCCCTGCTTCAGAATATTTTATATCTTTATATCTAAAAAGCTTCTAACTTCTAATATTTCTCGAATTCTGCCCTCAAAATCTCACTTAAGTAATTGAGCTCTCTACCACTTCATAGCAATTATACATGCCAGTCAGATTGTTCTAATCGCAGTTCTTTGAAATTAATCTCACGTATCTACTTTTGCTTTTTATTTTTGCCACTCTTCCTACTTTTCTTCAAAAACCCCATTATCTCTCCTTTAATGACTAACTGAAATCCCACCATCTCTGATATGTTTTTTTTCTGAAAAACACAAATAAAAATTTCATTAACACCACTTTGTTAATACCAACTTTTCTTTATAGGTTTTTATGTCACTGATACAAATACCGCATATTCTCTTAAAGTACAGATAAATTATCTAATTCATCCCAGTAGACTATTCCTACTACACCCCCAATACAACATAGCCAGGTGCTCAGTAAATATTTCTCACAAGAGAAATTAGGTAATGCCTCACCCCTCATGAGGCTTTATTTAATTGGAAAATTAGCTAGCAGGATTTATTAGCATCTTGTATGTTTACTCAGCCCTCTGGAAGGGAGTTACTCAAACAGTAGCTAGATCTAAATTTGAGCTAGATGCTACTCATTATTGCTAATTTATGATGAGACAATCATCTGAATAATATCAAATTTGGTCTATCATGATTCCCAGTTCATTATCAATCAATTTATATTTGTTATATTTAGGTGACATTAGGCATTGCAACCGATCCCAGTGGCTTAACATAGCAAGTGCTTGTTTCTCATTCACATACTATCCCTTGTCAGTGGCCAGAGTTTTCCTCCATGTGGTGAAAAAAAGGGACCTATAGCTCTTCAATTTAATGTCACTGTCTTAACACTTGGTTCCCAACACAGAAAACTATAGGAATACAGCAGCCATAGAAACCTTAAGCTACCTTGGGCCACAAAGGGCATGTGTCACTTTTGTTCACAGTGCATTGATCATAACTAATCATATGAACTTAATATAACATCATGAGAGAATGAGACGTGCATGAGAAATCATGGGATATAAGATGAGTACTGTGTCTTTATGGCACACAATTTAAAATTAGTGTGTTATGGCACACAGTCTAAAATTAATGTGCTTAATTTTTTCTACTTATAATTTGAGCAATGCCACCAACGAATTTTTCATTAATTCCCAGAAAGATGCCTTCATTCTTCTTCTGTCTCCATACTTCTCCCATAAACTCTCTATGCTACTTTTGCTCATTTCATATTTTATTCTTACCAGCTACTAATATTCTTATCCCAAACTATCCGCCTTCCATCCATGGTCTGTTTAAATCAGAAATGTACCTAATCCACAATCAGTTTTCTTACATTTATGTGGCATCTCCAGATACTTTGGACTTACTTGTGTACCCTCCACAGATTTCTATAGCACTTAAGCCACAAAATATAAAGCTATAATATCTTATCATTACATATAAATACCAGGTACAAAGTATAATTTAGTCCTAAGGGATTACATATGGTTATATGTAATATTTTATAGATGACAAATCATAAAAAAACTTATTAAATGATACCAATATTGCTTACCTTTGGTAATGAGAAAATTGACACAAGTAACTTGGCTATATTGTATTATGCTACAAAAATTTGTGAAAAGAAAGTTTTAATGATTATGTGTGTGAAAGCAGGAAGGGGAAATCCGGAATCAATAGAGATATGAACACAGGAGTGAGATGTAACTACTAGTTATAAACTTGATACCAGGTGGAGACAAGATGTACTGACACAAGCAGGCTACCTGACACTGCCTACACATTTTATTAAGTACACCTGCTCATAACAGCCAGAGCTGAGAAAACATAGGTCTTTGTTTCTTTCAGGAACAGGCTAGTTATTGCAAAGAAGAGGAGGACTGTAACCTGAGAATAAGCTGCTCCAGAAAAAAAAAAAAAAAAAAAAAAAAAGAGTTGAGCCATAGAAATCAATCTACATATCGCTATATGACCAATTCATCGGTTAAATCATTTTTCCTTTTATGAGCACTCAGTAAGGGGTTGAGGAAATAAAGGTCCTCTCTAAAACTTTTGCTCTAGGAGAGAATTTCGCTCTCCAGATGAACAGGAAGGTGAGGAATGAATATTTCCCTTTTCAAACGAAGGTATCACAACAGGGTGGAATTGGAGTTGCTCAGTGAAAAATAGTTGAAGTATGCATTGCCTGATCATTGCTGTAGAGTCAAAGAAATAAAGTTTGAACTTGAACAGCAATGCTTCCTTGGAATATTCTCTCCATGAGGGTAAGTTCTTTGTCTTGTTTTCTCCACCAAGATCACTAGTGCCAAGAATTGTAACTTGCATATACTAGGAACTCAGTAAATTGGTTTTGAATGAAAGAAGGTAGCAGCCAGCTGGTAAGGATCTTACATTTGAAAATTTAAAAATAGAATTTTATTTTATAGAGATGCAGTACTAATTTTCAAGCAGGGTCTGACATGAACAAAATGCTATTTTAGGAACATTAATCAGGAGTCCATTATGCAATGGGTTGAATTACCAAAAGTCTAGAAGGAGGGAATTCAATTAGCAGATAATTGCAATAGCTTTAGGATGATCTGATGGTGGCTTTGATTAAAGTAGAAGACGGTGGGCCTCAAAGAGTAAAAGACAGTTATGTAAAACCCCATGGAGGAAAACGGTCATGATTTGATAAATGATTTGAAGAGGGGTGTGTGGGAGGAATGAGAGAAAGATCAACTAACTCATCATTAATTGAGCATTTGTCTTGATGGAGGACACTTGGAGGAGTACATTCAAATGTGGGACATAATTATTGTTCTTTTAGTGGAAACGCTATGTTTTTAGGGAAAAATCTCATAGAAAATAGATGATGCCAGGCCTGGATTTGGGGAGTAACTGGTATATTTGTGCAGACAGTAGCTACAAAAGCGAAAACAAATTCAGGCAAAATGTGTTTTGTAACTAAGAAACTAGAAAACAAAATAAATAATTTAGGATAGTTTATTTTGAATGAAATAGACTCAGATTTTCACACGGTTTTGAGAGTCTTGTGATCTGCTCTAAAAATATGTATCAGTAAGTATCATGTGTCAATGTTGTGTTTGGAATTTATTTCAACCACTGAAACATTCTTTATAAAATATAAATTTGAAATCATCAGATTGGCTGGGCACTATGGCTCACCCCTGTAATCCCAGCACTTTGGGAGGCTGAGGCAGGCGGATCACAACATAGGGAGTTCGAGACCAGCCTGGCCAGCATGGTGAAACCCCGTCTCTATTGAAAATACAAAAGTATTAGCCTGGCATGGTGCCGCATGCCTGTAGTCCCAGCTACTCGGGAGGCTGAGGCAGGAGAATTGCTTGAACCCAGCAGGCGAAGATTGCAGTGAGCCAAGATCGCGCCACTGCACTTCAGCCTGGGAAACAGAGCGAGACTGCGTCTTAAAAATAATAACAAACACCGCATGTTCTCACTCATAGATGGGACCTGAACAATGAGAACACATGGAAATAGGGCAGAGAACATCACACACTGGGGCCTGTCCAGGCATGCAGGGTTGGGGGAGGGATAGCATTAGGAGAAGTACCTAATGTAAACGAAGAGTTGATGGGTGCAGCACACCAACATGGCACATGTATACATATGTAACAAATCTGCAAGTTGTGCACATGTGCCCTAGAACTTAAAGTGTATATATACAGAAGAATATAAGAATGGCATGTATAGGGGAAATGGCAGGTATAGAAAGATGCCTGACTCATGGCTGAGATCCAGTTCACATCAGAGAGGGCACAGCCGTGTCTCACTGGATGTTGAAGAAGTCACTGAGGCGTGGCACCAATAGTATTCACTGTAAACTAACTTTGGAGTTAGAGGAAGCTGTCCACAGGAGGTGCTTAGATGGTGACACTCCACACAAAAGTTGTTTGCTGTGGTCTGAATGTGTCCCCCAAAATTCATATGTCGAAACTTATTTACCAATGTGACAGTATTAAGAGGTGGGGCTTTATGAGGTGATTAAGTCATAGAGCAGAGCTCTCATGGATGGAATTAGAGCCTTTACAGAAGGACTCAAGGGAGTTTGTTCAATCCTTTCCGTCCCTTCTACCATGTGAGGATATGGAATTTGATCCCTCCAGAGGATGTAGCAACAAGGCAGACAGTAGCCCTCACCAGACACCACACTTATTGGCATTTTGGTCTTGAACTCTCCAGCATTCAGAAGTGTGAGAAATACATTTCTATTGTTTATTAAAAAAATAATATTAATGCATGCCCATTTTATGACATAAATATGATATTTAAATTTTAAGGTCTAGAATAAAAACAACTAAGTGTGAATATGTACATAGAATTATAAACTTGCAAACAGCGTAAATAATAGTAGTCCAGTAAAGGAACTCTGGGTACATTATAGAAGTTTTTCTTTTGATTAATGAGGTAAATTAAATTTATCTATGAACCTTCCTTTTTGGAGGTCTCTAGCAGGAGTCATTACAAATCTTAAACAAGATGGCACTGAGAGATTTTTACACTCAGAGCGAATTTGCTTTTAGGACCATCTCAGTCTTTCTACACGTGACAAGGGAGAGTGCTTCACACAAAGCTGACTGAAATTTCATAAATACTGTGATGTCTCACATTAGACATGGCCAAAGCAGGAAAGGAGATACTCAGCACATTCAATGTCATGCTGCTCTAAATATATATGCCCTATGGCTTCTTGTATACACTATACATACATGTATATAGGCCAAGGGCATTTGACAGCTGCTTTTCAAAGCAGCAGAGCAGGAGTGCTTACTTTAGAATAGCCAACAGATTCCAATGACATCTGGGTTTCAGTCTATTTTCAGTGAAGAATTGAGGGTTGGTGACAGAGTGGGTAGAGGATATGTTCCTCTCTTCTGTGATCTGAGGAATACATATGCACACAGCCTCTGTGCTTAAAGGTAGAAAAATAGGTTGAATTTTTATTATTTTAAAATTAGACTTAATTAAATGAAATGTTCTAAATTTAAATTAGGTATATGGTAAGATTTCACATTATTTATACTGGGCAAAAGTAGTGCCTTGTTGTTTCATTATTGTCATTTTAATTATTTTATAATTATGTTGTCAAACAAACATAAATCATTAAGATCCAATAGCATACATACATTAAAAGTAAAAATTTGAGCAGAAATGTGTTAATTATGATCACTGCTTTTACATCAGTTTCCAAGTTATTTCTGGATATGCCAGGGCTGTTTCTAGAAAGATTGTTAAGAGTCATTCCATGAGACGTTCTTCACTATTGTTTACAGTGCACATGGGGCTATAAACCTCTACTATCCACAAGTCTTCCTTTTCCTTTTATCTCATCATATCAAGGCCTTTTTCTCCCGCATGTCATGAAATAAAATAATCCGATTACTAATTTTATCTCAAGGTACTACTAAATTTCAAGAAAATCCCTTGGGAAACACCAAAGTCATCTTTGATGTCTCCCATTCCTTGAGCACCTAGATCATTCACCCAGTTTCATAATTTACCAATGAAGTGCCTCAGATATCTATCAAATCACATTTTATTCTTATTTTCTGTTTCTAATATTGTTACACTTGTCTGGACCAACGTTGCTTCTCACTTTTTTTTTTTTTTTTTTTTTTTTTTTTTAGCTGCAATCAGTTTTCTAATCAGTTACTCAACCACCATCTCTCCTAAATTCAGCCGCCAGAGCTCTCACTCCAAATACCGCTTCGTGCTGGGTTATTTCCTGCTCAGAAATCTTTCCTATTGCCTAGCAAATTGAAAATACTCAACTATTAAGGCATTTAAAGCACTTTAAAATATGTTCTCAATCAGCTTATTTACTCTTATCACTGACTGCTTACCTAAACCGTCCCTAAGCCTTGATCAAATTGTCCAGCTTACAGCGTTTTATCTTCGTATCCCCCACAGCTTCGGATGGTATACTCATCTGGACAGAAGATTTCAAAATAAAGAAGGCAAAGTCCTCATATTAAAAATAATATCTACTCTCGCAATATGAAAATATAAGCACAGATAAAAATGTTCTCTTTTCTCTTAGAGTTGTCATTTTTTGATGAGAAGAGTTTTATAAAAATAAGAGTCATATTAGACACATTTGAAATGTGCTAAGTACTATTTTTTGCCTAGGGAAGTAAAGAAACAATATTTGATAGAAAAGGTGATATTTGATCTTGGTGGTAAAGAATGGATAAAAATTTGTCAGGTAAAATTGGAAGATCAGGAGAATGGAGGAATATTTTAGGTATGGAGGTGTTATATGAACAAAAGCGAAATTATTTTAAGTGTAGTATATGTTTGGGGAATAATATTGACATTTTCATGTGTCATGTTTCCCAAAAAATGTTTCCAAAAATATCAGTCCTGTAGGAGACCCGTCCAGAAAAATTAAGGGCCTAGTGAGATCCATGCCCAGTTTAAGTTGTGAAATTCAACAACTTCCGTATTTTTTTTCTTGGGACCAACAGTGAGCTAACATAGTAAAGGGTATGATAAATCTATAATTTACTTTTCTTTAATGTCTCAAAAATTTTGCAAACATTTTACCTCCCCTTTTAAACATGGAAGCTTTTAATACTGCTTTGAATTAATGTTACATAAAAACTGCTTTGGGGAATAAAACTGAACACACAAAAATTTTGGAGTTTTTTTGCATTAAGACAATTGTATAAACATTATGAAAATGATTCTAAATAACAAGGACAACTTTTATACAACCTAAAACACTTGGTAGGAGCACATGCATAGTGTAGGCCTATACAAAGTGTTCTAGATTAAGAACATAGAAATTTCTTATTTACTTTAGTTTAATTTTTAGAGAAAATTTGACGTCTTTTTCAGCATGGAAGGGAATGGGTTGGGGGTAAGGGACAGTTGGAGGTGGGAGGTGTTAGTAACTGAGAATATACAATAAGTCCGCTGGTAACATTTTACATTAAAAAAAGAGAGAGACAGAGAGAATTACCAGCATCTTCACTGCAAAAAAGCAGAGAGTAGTTTGTGATTGCATTGCTTAAATTGCCCAGCTGTGTATCAGTGAGTACAGAAGGGCTGGAATTGGGCAATAGTGTATTATTCTGCATTCTCATGGGTTAAGGATTCACTTGGAATTTATCCTCTCCTACCACTCAGTTAGGATTAAATAGATTTTGAAATTCTCCCGAATTATCTTCCCCCTTTTAGAGACAGGTATCACTCAGAAAAATTTTGTTTGACTTTGACATGCAAATGTTATCTGTGTTCTAGTGCAACTCATCCAACATCTGCACTAATTCCTTAGCTGGGAAACATGGGTAATTACAGTGACTACCCCTGTGGAACCTAATCACTCAACACATAAATTATGTTGTTGATCACAATCACAATGGTGATGATGTTGCTAAAGTCATGTTAAGTGAATAGGATTTATACTTTTTACTATTAATAGTAACAGTGTTTGTATTTTTCAAAACACATTATTAGAGCAATTGCAGTTCACAGCAAAATTGAGAGGAAGATATGTAGATTTCCTATGTACTCCTGCCCCCAACACTTGCACAGCCTCCCCAAATATTACCCACCTCCACCCCCGAGTGCTACATTGTTACAATTGGTGAACCTACCTTGACACATCCTAACCACCCAAAGTTCATAGTTTGCATTAGCATTCACTCTTGGTGTTACATGTTCTGTAGATTTTGTCTCAGTTTGAAAGTATACAGTGACATGTATCAACCATTATAGCATTATACAGAATATTTTTGATGCCCTAAAATTCCTCTGTGCTCCATCTATTCATTTCTCCACACCTTCACCCCCATTTGTAAATTTTTATATTCCTAATTGTTTGACTTGAGCTATAGTTCTCAATGAGAGCCATTTGATTTGTTTTAAGTACACAACTTTAATCTGTGGAATTACATATATTAACTATTTGTGAAAAAGAGCTTTAAACATAATTCTCTTAATTATAAATGTTACTTAGTTAGCAAGATTATTTAGTGTCTTTAACTTGTCTGGGTCTAATTCCTATGTGTATCTTCAGTTGAAATCATTGTGTAATGAATAGATTTTCCCTGAAATTTGTTTGATGTTTCAACCCGGAAGAGAGAAGAGAAAAGAAGAAAAGAAAAGAAAAGAAAAGAAAAGAAAAGAAAAGAAAAGAAAAGAAAAGAAAAATGGAGAAAAAAATAGGAAAACACAGGTGAAGACAATGAACAAATGGCTCCACTTTTGTAACCAGTAGAGGTTGATTTTCTTTTTGTTGCTGCAATTTAGAAATGTATAGGTCTTTTATAATTTATAAGAGTTTAGAACAAGGTACGAGAAGAAAACTAAACCCTTAGCTTAGGTTATATTTTCTGGCTGCTAATATATTTATGATGTTCTCCTTGCAAGACACAGCTAATTATTTGGCCCACTCAGGTTATGTATATATTTTGAAATGTCAAAATATTAAGTTATCCCTACAGTATGGTAAAGAAAATCTATATAAATCCTGATGGAGGCAAAAGTTCTACTGCTGCAAAACAGGGGAATGTATCTTTCTTGGCAAAGAAAGAAAATTTGAATGAAAGATACACAGGCTTTCCTGAATATGATATGTGTAAATAATACTCTTGTACAATGGGAATTGCTTAATTCAGAGAAGATGAAGTTGAACTCAGTGTTTATTTTCTGCATAATGAGAGTGTACACATATTGGGGTCAGGATCATTGCTGTCCATCACATTGCAATTCTCTTAGCTGTCATGGTCATTCCACCCTTCATTTCCAATTCCTAGTTTTTGTTTTGTTTTGTTTTTGTTTTTTTATGGCTAAATTATTCAAAGATAAAGTACCATACCCTGGATCTTCCTTGAAAGATAGTTTCTCCCTCTAAATGGGAATTACCTTCTCTGTCTAGTTTGAAAGTAGAAAGGGTGTAAACCTTGAAACTCAGTATGGCTGTGCACCCTGCTTTATCAAACTCAGGAATTAGGGGAGAATAGAGAAAATCTAAAAATATATTAAAAATTAATAGGAAAGTTTCTTATTTGCAATGTAGTTATCCCTCAGTTATTCTATTCCTAGAAATTTGGTTAAGTAAATCCATAACTGTCTCCTTTATGAAAATTGCCACATAAAAAAATCTTGAGTAATAGAGTAATGGTAAATGAGTAGTAATTTTATGATCTATACCAGGGTTTCTGAACCTTTTCCTTTTTAGTTTCTAATTATGTCTTGATATCTATATTTACTGTAATTTGAACATATATGAGAAAAACTTACAATCAATTGAAAAGAAAGGATATTCAGTTGTCATATGATTTGCCCAGAATGTTAAACTTTAAGCTTCTTTAATTTATTATTATATTACGATTTTTTCATTGCTACTATTAAGTATATTGCTGAACTGACAATACATGATTTATTGAAAAAAATTAAACAAAATGTACTGTATAGTGTTATGAATGGTATCTATAAAATATTTTTCTTCTAAATGTAGTATTATACATACTCAAATAGTGAACACAATATTTCTCAAAGAGTATTTTAGCTCTGAGATAGTACATGTGATTCTCCAGTTGCCATGATAACTAGTTTTTATTGTACAAAAGCACAGATGTATGAAGCAAGAAAAAATAGACAAGAAAAAAGCAATTTTTCCAGAAATGGTACATTTTGTTTAACCCAAACATTGAATTTCTTTCCTTTGCAACTGATAACTTTTGAATCTTTATTACAAACAAAGCAGATAAAAAAAGATATTAAACTTTAGCTTTTGCAATACATTTTGAAATAAAAATCAAGTAAGTCTGGATGATGTACTAAATCCACTTGGCTGACATCGGAGGGTGCCTAATTACCTTATTAGCCATTTTTTTTGCATTATCAGATTTTACTTTGTGCATTGGTACCTAAAGATTATGCATTGAGATTTACAAACTTCTCAAATCCATTGTGTTTATACAGAATGCTCATCCTGAAATGAGATTAGAGACATATTTTGGCTTTGCCTATATTGCCTAAAATATTGTCTTCTTTCTAACAAAGTACCACTGATATGCTCTACTCAGCAAGAAATATCCTCCTCTCTCTAACTCTTCTGTATTTTCATAATACCTTCAGAATAATAATATTAAACATAAAATACTGAAATATGTTTAAATATCGAATAATTGTAAACAATTTTGAGTTCAATTCTAAGGAAGCATTGATTTTTGCTTGAAAAAACAAACCTCGGTTTGACTTAACTGTGTTTTAGAATTATATATTTTTATGGCTGTAAAAATATTTTGAATCAAGGTAAACCATTTGTTGAATTATATCTTATCTCTTAGCTGTGCAACTGTATGCGGAACATTCTGAAGTAAATATAATTTTACTATTTCCCCAGTCATTATTTGGCACCTGTTTCTTAACCCCCTGAAAATTAAAAAAGCTTCAGGGGGTTCAATAGTAAAAGTTCTCAAGGGGCTTAGAAGCAAGATTTTTTTTGTAAATCGATCCTAGGTTGAAGGTAGTTGAAAGGCATTTTTTTTCAGAAATCTGTCCAATTGCTGACAGATCAAATTTTATTCCCCCAGGAAATACCTACAGTATTTTTCCACATGAAATTCCATATCTCTGACCAAGTCAATGGAACATTTTCCATTTTTGACCCTTTCATTTTCTCGTCTTCAAATTTCACCTCGTGGCCCTCCTTTCCAGAGAAACCATTGTCAAGTCTGTGCATCTGTGCCGACGGTCCCTAAGTAAGTGATGATGATATGTACATTGAAATGTCTAATTTAAGACCATGTGTTTTAAAAAATAAACAAACAGCCAGTGAATGTCTTCTCACCCACATTCTGAAATTAAATAGTCTGTAATGAAATTACAGAATTAGTCTACATGCTATCTATAGCTTTTAAGTAGGAAAAGGTGAGAAATTCTTGTGGAAAATAAAACCTGGTCTGCGAAATGAGTCACAGTGGCATTTCAACCTATTAATTGTGTAGCTTCTGCGCTTGGTTATGAAAATCTGCCTCTCCACCTGCTAGTAGCATAGACAGAAGCGTGTCTTAGAACTTTGTAACTCAAAAGCAGTTTCTGGACTAGAAGCATCAACATCACCTGTGAGCTTTTTAGGAATGTGTAATCTCAAGTCCCGTTCCAGACTTACTTGCTCTGATTCTGCATTTTAACAAAATACTCAGGTGATCTTAAGCATATTAATGTGTGACAAGCATTGTTCTAGAGGAGCTGTAGTGATTTAATACATCACCTTCTTCTACCTACATTCCAGCGTGATCACAAACAAAACATTTGACAACGCAAAAACATATCTCCATGTGTTTACACACATGAACCAATTTGGACTGGAATGAAAAGTGTGAGCTACCACAAACAGTTCCTCTACAGGTACAGTGCTCAATGCTTTTACAAACATTCTCTCATGTAATTATTGTTTCGATCTTTCTTAGGTAATAAGACCTTCTCTATTATTGTTGTTGTTGTTATTATTATTATTATTATTATTATTATTACAGTTTGAATATCCCTTATCCAAAATGCTTGGGAACAAAAATGTTTTAAATTTCAGATTTCTTCAGATTTTGGAATGTTTCCATACATATAATATCTTGGGACAGGAACCTAGTCTAAACACTAAATGTGTATATATATATATATACACCTTGTGCACATAGCCTGAAGGTAATTTTTTATAATATTTTAAATAATTTTGTTCATGAAACAAAGTCTTTGAACATGGAAACATCAGAAAACAAAGCTGTCACTATCTCCACCTCCCATGTGGACAATCTGCGTTTTTTGGCATCATCCTCATTCTTGACCCCGACTTTATATGTTACTGATAAGCAACCATTTTCCTACACTTATTCACATATAAGTAATTAACAGTAAAATATACGATATAACATTAATGCATTGAAAAGAAATACATGTTCAGGGTAAGCAGCATAGTAGAATCACCAAAATACCTACATCCACTGTTAAACAAAAACAGGAAGAAGCAACAACAGACTCTACCTATGTTGCTGGTTTTGATTGAAAGGTAACTGTGCATTGCATTTTATTTTGTTGGTGAGAAGAAACAACAGAAGCAGCTGAAGGACCAGGATGCAGGTTCTCTAGGAATGGGGAGGCATTCTAATGGGTAGCTTTTTAAAGTGTTTCCTCCAGAGTTATCTGCCTCATTAACAGTGGGTTTTATCTTAGAAGTATCTCTTGATTCTGCAAACTGGCACATTTTTGTTCAGCTTTGAATGAATGCTGCTCCAGTTCTTCAATAAGCCTATCACACATGTTCACCATACCATCTCTAGGCATTTTTTCTCCAGTGTTAACATCATCTTCATTGTTCCTATTTTCACAATTACCTTAATTCAGAACCATTTTGTCTACTTCACCATTGGTCAAAAAATGAATAACAGGAGCCTCATTATTAATGTTAAAAATTGCTTTGGTATCCACCTTTTCCAGCTTACTGATAGACTCTGAAGGTTATTTTTACACCCAGTCAGACATCACTTTTTCCTTACTTGAAATACAAAATTCTTCAAAGTTACCACCTTGTTCATCATAATCACTGAACATAGTTGCAAGGCAGAGGTTGTTGTCAGGCATGTACAACTATGTCTTTTGTTGCTGTGTTCCAAGTGTTAGCAACAGCATATACAGCATCCTTCACAGTAAACTCCTTTTGAAAACCTTCCACACGCATGCCTCTGTTGACTACTGCTAGCATACTGTTCAAGTAAGTATTTTTATTTTTACTCCTGTTGATCTAAGAATACCCTGGTCACATGGCTGAATTAATTAAGTCACATTTAGGGGAACCATAGATGGCATGAGCATTGTTTTTGATGAGAATTTCAGCTGAAGGGTGAGCAGAATAATTGTAAAGGAGTAACAAAATCTTGCAGTTGTCATTCAGTTCAAATTTCCTCCAGTAAATACAAGGCTTTGGCACAAAATATTTGTTAAACTAATCGAAAAAAATGTCTCTGGTGACCCATGCCTTTTTGTTAGCAAAATAATGGACTGGTAAGTAATTCATTGCTTGAAAATAGAAAGGGGCCAAGCGCGGTGGCTCACACCTGTAATCCTAGCATTTTGGGAGGCTGAGACAGGTGGATTGCTTGAGGCTAGGGGTTCAAAACCAGCCTGGCCAATATGGTGAAAAACCATCTCTACTAAAAATACAGAAAATTAGCCAAGCATGGTGGTGTGTGCCTGTATTCCCAGCTACTCAGGAGGCTGAGGTGGGAGAATAGCTTGAACACGGGAGGAGGAGGTTTCAGTGAGCCGAGTTCGTGCCATTTAACTCAAGCCTGGACAACAAGAGTGAAACTCCATCTCAGTAAAAAAAAAAAAAAAAAAAAAAAAAAAAAAAAAAAAAAAAAAAAGTGAGGATGCAAGCTTTTGCCTATTACATCAAGTTTAATCTTACGCATATCTGCTATACTAGCACATCCCATCACAGTTATTCTGCCCTTAGCATCTGTAATTAATGTAGGGGCTGTCTGATCTACCACAGTGTTTTTATGGGAAAATAGTGCCAAAACAATGATGTTTCATCAATATTTTAGACTTCTTCTGGCATCATCTTTTTAAAAACCAGCAATGATATTGGCAACCTTATCAATGAATTTCTCTGCTGCTTTATAATCTGCAGATGCTTTAACAACACAAATTTTTAATAATTTAATGCCATGTATTTTGTTAAATTTCTGAGACCAGCCTGTTGAGTGTTCACAGTTCCCTTCAATTTTCGGTTGTTGTGATTTTTCTTTATTTGTTTCATGAACAGCATACCATTAAGAAGCCAGTGTTCACTGTGACACTAAAGGATCTACTTATCCAATACGTAATTGAGATCTTCATTTTTAGCTTAATGCAGTACTTTTCTACTTTCATTAACTTCTGTTTGAAACTTTCAGCATAGAAATTTAACAATTTATCTTTCTGCTTTTTCAGGTCACATATGGTGGTCATCCCAACACTATGCTCTTCTGTAAAACATTTTACACTTACACCCTTGTCCGGTTTCTCTCCAACAGGTTGACTTCCTGTGCTATAGATAAATATAAATTCCTCCTCTTTTTTAAATCACTGTTACCCATAAAGATATTTCTAGGTCTCTTGACATTTTCAACTCTATCTTTACACCACAGACCTGAGAATAATGAAAAAATGCAGTAAGTAACGCACATAGTTCTTTTCCTCATGTGGGACATTGCGGGGAACCTGACATTGGTGAGTCTGGCCTGAACATATGCCGTTTTATTACCCTTTGTGTCTGTGCTTATATGGGAGAATCCGTATGTGTGTAGGAAAGGTCTGTCACATCTGAAGGGGTCTATCACAACTGCATGTTGTGAACCTATGTATTGACCATGACCCATCGCATGAGGTCAGTGTGGAATTTTCTACTTGTGGTGTCATGTCAGCACCCAAAAATTTCAGATTTTTGAGCATTTTGAATTTTAGATTTTTGGATTAGGTATACTCAACCTGCAATGTTTATATTTACATAATACTAATGAAAGAGAGGCTTAAAATAAGGTCAAATAACTTTCTCAAAATTGCCGATGGTAAACACTGAGTCATTTTATTAAGATTATTGATTAGCTTCCTGATTGATCTCAGTGATTTCAATCTCACTGTATGTCATACTGCTAACAGAATAATTTTTTAAATATGTAAATCTAATTCTACCAGTTACCTGCCTAAAATCTCTTGGTAGATTCCCATATGATTTGAAAGTATTTTTCAACTTTTCCTTGCATATTGTTCTTTTTTTTTGGGCCACTACAATAATTTTGGACTTTTTCCAAGTTAAATTATTTATTGCTCTCATTACTTGTTTACATGTGCTCTTCCTGCTGCTAGAGCTTTTTCCATTCTTTTATTCATATGCTCAATTGCAATTCTTTCTTTGAAACATGTTTCATCACACCTAAGTTGTTTCAAACATCTCGATCTGATATAAAATGAACTCTGTACCAAACTTTATCAACCCTTATCCCATGCTATTAAAATTATTTCTTTTTTACCAGACACACTTTTGAAACTACAGACTTTTGAATATACATATGAACACACACATCCCCCCTATACATACTCAATATACTTATATATTCAATATATGTGTCTATGTGTGTGTGTATATATATATATGCATTAATCTTTCAGATTTATGCAGTCCTGCAAATTTTTTGCATTTTCTCAGTTCACACAATAAGTACTTATTCAGACCTTGTCGTAAGACAAGCACTGTGCGAAAAACTGTTGAGAAAGAAATAAATTATATATATATACTATATATATCTGTAAATTATATTCTTTTGAGAGTATATATATAGTCATGCTACAAGCTTTTATATTGTAGTTTGATTATATTTATACTTAAAAGAGTATAATTTATATATATTATACATGCATAACATATATATATATGTGTGTGTTATTTCTTTCTCAACAGTTTTTAACACAGTGCCTGGTACTTTATATTGATCAAGTTAATTCTAATTTTAAAATCTTGTGAAGATAATATTATCAGTGCATTTTACAGATCAGTAAATTGAAATTTAGGGAGGTTATTTTGTTGTCCAAGATCACACAGGCTGAAGATGACAGAAGTCAGGACTCAAACCCAGCTTTTTCTGATTAGAATACAACTTTGACAGAACGTACAGAAGTTCTCAACTCTTCTGCCTCATCGCTTTTACTCAGATTAAGCTCTTATACAATTAACAATATTCCTCCATGAAGGATGTTCTTGGAACTATGCAGTAGATAGGAGCAGGGCGGTTCTGCAAATGTTCTGAGCTCAAAATATATACCCACTCTGATTGGGATAAGTATGTGAAGGGAGAGGATCATGCCTTATATTGCAACACAACCTTCACTGATTCCTTCAGAGTGAAATGTCTCAGTTTAAATGTTCAGGTTCTATTTAAGCATTTTGATATTCAGTCACTAAATTTTCTCTGATAACACAAATTGCTTCCCACTTACTCTTAGGCTACTTTCCAGAGACTCTGTAATATCCTTAACTTTTGAATTGAGATTTTTGGAAGTCCAGGATATACTTCACTCCCAGCCCCAGTTTTTATACCTGTAGACATTTCTTTTCTCTTTTCAGCAAATGGAGAACAATGATCCTGAACATTGTGACTGCCTATGCTGGTGCAGATTATTATGATACCTAAGTGAGGTACTAGTAGTCCATAGGACACAATTTTTTAAATGAGTCAAATCTAACTCTGCTGTTGAGGTGTTAAAGACATATATAAAATGTTAAAATCATTTACTTATTTTAATATATTATGTTACTTAATTTTTTTTAGGTTTCACATGCTAAATTTCAGTCTACAATAAATTTTATAGCCAAATTTAAAACTCTCAAAATAAAATTTTAATAGAAATGCTAAGATATTCTCAATGTAGCTGCATAAAATTTGCAGAGTTTTTTAAAGAACCGTTTCCGTCATGGTTGAAAACATATGGCAGGTCTTTTTTGGAAGTCTTCTGATGGAATGTAGAATTTGTAGTTACAAATATTCTGCCATTTAAATAAGCTCACTCAACTTCACCTTTCTGAATTAGCAGAACTTAACTATTCATTGTCAACTGATTCATGAATATAGAACCAAGCTTCATTTGGAACATATGGCTTAAAGATAATAAATTTAAATGCCTGATGTAAAGTAAATTAGAATTGGGATTGTAATGCTGATAGCTTTTTCTACGAGACTCTTATAACATCTGTCCAGAAACCTTAATTTTTTTCAGATGTTTTTCACACATGCTACTTCAAGGCTGTATATGTATATGTATTGTAACTTTCCTTCAAGAGAATAATTAGAAAAGTTAGTTATTATTTAAGAATTCAAAGGTATATGTGTGACAATAAAACTGTGTAACATCACTTTTAGAGGAGTTTAATAGTTACCAATAGACAAGAAAAGAATATTAGAATAAAAAATTAGACATTGGATTGGGATTTGAACAGGTAAAATGCTTCTAAATAGATTTCTATATCAAAAACAGACACTATTTTAGATATAACAACTCTTGTTTTTTAAGCTTTTTTATATATGACAGGAATTAGGATTTAGAAACTGAATTTCCCAGCATCTCTTGTAAGTATGGTTAGATCTTACCAATGAAAGATAATTACAAAATATTTCAAAGATAGAAGCAAAGTAGAATAATTATCTTTCAGTCAAAAGCTCTGGGCAGACATGTGACTCTGGCAAATGTCAGTTGCCATGAGGTTTTGCCAGCACCTTCCATATGTCCTCCTGAGAACCATTCAGTCTAATATTTTAGGCAGTTGAGAACATCAGTGCTAATTTTCTGCCATTCTTCTATTCTTGGTTTTGTAAAGTTTACTAAAAGTTCCCTGATCTTCACTACTCTAGCCCCTCCAGCAAATATGCAGACCTCTAATTCCCAGTGTTAAATTCTTTTCTATTTGAAACATCTCCAGTACTTTCTGCCTTCATGACTCTTACTGGTAGGTTACATTTACTATGTAAGCTTGTGATTTGTTTAAAGAAATTGGGCTAGATTTCTGTCGTTCAAAAGTATTACTATAGATAAAAAAATGTAAAATCTTTTCAACAACCCAGAGGATTTTAATCAATAGTTTTTATTGATATACGTTTCAAGAGAGAAAAATATATTAATATTTCATTGACATTAATATCATCAGAAATTTCCATTGATATGAATGTATCCTTACAGCACCTGTAGAACTTCACAGCGCATCATTTATATCCCAGGCTAAGAATATGGCACTGCTAAAGTTGTGTAGCACAGTCTGTGTACCACAACCTGTGTAGCTACACTAATGTACCTGTTACAATACAGTTTCTGTTGAAGTATAAAAAAAAAAGCTCATACTTTCAAATATTTTTTTTCAAATGTAATACAATATACCAATTCAAGTTTTTGCTTTGTTTTGTTTTGTTGTTTAAAAGAGATGGTGTCTTACTATGTTGCCAAAGCTGTATTCAAACTCATGGGCTCAAGCAATTATCCCACTTCAGTCTTCAAAGTAGCTGGGACTACAGGCATGTACCACCACTCACAGCTAACCAATGCAGTTTTTTCAATCAAGTTGAGCCATATTTATATAGTTGACTATAGATCTATAATCAACCACATATGTAGGAAAGTATCTGATCCAGCCTAGGAGCTGTGATATTGTCTGAAATAGTTGAACAAAAAAAGGATGGAAGGATTAGATTAAAAATAAAATTACATTTTAAGACACAAAACTAAGACGCTCATGAAGTGCTGAAACTCAATAGAACAACTTCTGATAAGCTCCTTATTAAATAGACTGTAAAACTCGGGAAAACAGTATGGCTAAATTAGTTAACTTAGTTTTCTTTTTTTTCTTTTCTTTCTTTCTTTTTTTTTTTTGACATGGAGTCTTGTTCTGTCGCCCAGGCTGGCGGCATCTCGGCCCACTGCAACCTCCGCCTCCTGGGTTCAAGCAATTATCCTACCTCAGTCTCCCAGGTAGCTGGGACTACAGGTGACCGCCACCACGCCTGGCTAATTTTTTGTATGTTTAGTAGAGACAGGGTTTCACCATAGTAGCCAGGATGGTCTTGATCTCCTAACTTCATGATCTGTCTGCCTCGGCCTCCCAAAGTGCTGGGATTACAGGCGTGCGCCACCATGCCTGGCCGTTAACTTAGTTTTTCAATAAATTTTACCTGAAGGATATGTAATGAAATATATCTGAATTTATTCTGATAAATTCTCTGTGAATATAAAGATTTATTGTAAATTTTACTTTACATATAGCTTAATATATGGGATAGCAAATTGTACAGTAGATTGTAGAGTATTATGCATCAAATTAGTGGTCACTTATAGTAATTCAAAATAATACCTAAGTAAGAAAAGAAAATGATGGTTAGTCTGATGTCATTGCTGATAGTTCAAAAATATTATAAGTAAAAGCATGAGTTTTATTAGTTTTGAACAAAATTCAAAATATGTATACCTAAATATAAGAAAGAGAGTAAATCCATAGAGTGTAGATGTGGAAAAGCAGTCTTTTGAGTTTAATTTTGAAGTGTAACAGTTTTTGTGTTAATGTGTGTGTTTCTTTTTCTTAATGTATATATTATTTGAGAATCTTCATTTATATCAATGAATCTGTGGCAGAGTACAAGATGTTTTAATCTAACATGTTATTTAATGCTCCATTAAAGAGGTGGTGAACTAAAATTACACATTATTTCATATTTGCTTAAACAAAATGTGTGTAGAACAGAGTCCTATGCTTATTCATTTAATCAGCAATGTATATTGAGTGCCTGTTCTGCACCAGGCAGTGTGATAGCATCTTTATACATAATAATGAATATATCAGGCATTTTTCTGTTGCCATAGATTTGTTATTTAGAAACAGACATTAATCACATGTAAATATATAGATGGATAAATCAGTAGATAAATAGAATTCAAGAGTAATCGATTTTGAAGCAACGTGCTGGGATGCTAGGAGCTATAGGAGTATTTAGGAGATTACCTGATCTAGTCCACAAGACATGAAAAGAGAGAATAACTAAGTAAACATTTTCTTAGCAAAATGACATTTGAGCCAAAATATGACAGATAATTTATCAGTTGGAGTTCAGACAAGGAAGCAGAGTCATTATAATGTTACTGGTGGAGGGTCTTGACTATGAGTCATCCAGGTTCTTGGTATGTTGAACAAAGATTTTGACAAAACACACAAAGCAACAAAAGAATGAAACAAAAAATCACAGATTTATTGAAATAAAAATACACTCCACAGAGTGGGAGTAGGCTCAAGCAAGCAGCTCAAGAGAACTCATTACAGAATTTTCTAGGGTTCAAATACCCTCTAGAGGTTTCCCTTGGGTTACTTGGTTACATCCTACGTAAATGAAGACTTGACCTGCAACCAGTCTGATTAGTTACAGGAGGTGACCAATCAGATACTGAAGTGAAGTTACAAAGTTACATTCTGTGCAAATGAAGACTTGGCCCATCACCAGTCTGATTGATTGAGGGTGGGGACCAATCAGAGGTGCTTTCCATTTTTTGTCTGTGATGCAGTGGAATGGGAGGGGGTGTTGCAAAGGGAGTAGCCTCTTATCCCTTTGTTATTTGGGTGTAGAGAGGTGAGGTTTTACTTTTGATTCAGTTTTAGGGAGTCAGTGCACATTGGCCTTAGGTTCTTTGCTTCCAGACCACATTGTCCTGTCTCAATATGAGTTATAGAATTAAAAGTTTAGTACAAGTATTAAACCTTAGAGTTGTGAGGCTAAACGGGAGAATTGAAGGTTGGAAGAGAAGAGTTAGACAATCAGAGAACAAGTCACTAGCTTCTGTCTGAAGTACTTCCTCCTTAAGTACCTGCAGAGGAAAAGCTAAGAAAATCCAATTTCATAAGAGGACTGTGAAGGGAAATTCCTAAAGAATTTGCGAGGAAGCTACTACTGCTGTATAACTCTTGCCTTTATTTTGATCTGGGGTCACTGCTGTTTGTCAGATTATTAGCAATTGGGTAGACAAGACAGACATAGAGTGGAGGAGTTCAAAAACAATCTGAAATCTACCATGTACCCTTGGGTCTCTCTGCCATCTATGTGACCACAAAAACCCACTTAGAGGGTAATGGTGGTTACCTCACTTCTCAAATCTTCCACAAGTTTCTCTTTAGGCCAACTCTAATCAAGAACCCAACAAAAAAGGGATTCTAGGCAATGTAGTTCCCCACTTAACCAAGTGGCCAATAGAAAAAATATAGTCTAGATGAGTAAGAGTTAGCTAGATGATAATGATTTTAAGAATAAGAGAAACAATCTAGAGACACAGAGGCCTGATGAGTGCTGTATGCATCAATTTTATTAATTTTCTAATAAAGTAAACCCTTATTTATGTGCATCATTTTATGAAAACACTTATGTTTTAGTTTGGTTTTTAAGAGAAGTGGATTAAGCATTAAGCATTTGAATAAATCACATAAAAGTTTTTAGAAAGAAGCAAAAGTTATTAATATCATCATAAACACAGATGATAAAAGGGAAACATCTACTTGCATTTCTGAGTTTTTAAATGAACACTGAAAAGTAGAAGAACAATTTAAGGGTTAAGAAATGATGGTTAAGAGGATTAGCAATTCAGACTTCTGGATATATTTTATGGAAGCTAACATGATCCTGAATTAATTTTCTTCAGAATCTGAAGGCCACATAGTGTTTGCCTTCCTCTGGACAATTTCTTTTTTGTTTTGGGCCATGAAACAATTCATAGATTCACACAATTGCCAAAAGTTCTTATGCATAGTGGGAATAATTATTATGTGGCTTATGCAATTAGGAGCTTTAGAAAGAGTAAAGTCATGCTGATATAATAGGATAAGTATTTATTTGATATTAAGTTCAATTGATAGTATATTTTCTTTCAATTTTTAAATTTTCTTTCTTTCTTTCTTTCTTTCTTTCTTTCTTTCTTTCTTTCTTTCTTTCTTTCTTTTTTTCTTTCTTTCTTATTTGGCTATTGTTTCTAGGCTCTATAATGACTTAGGCAAGTTTTTAATTAAAATGTTGATTATTATACTTATCTGGAAATGGAGATACCATAATCATGAAGGTGGTTTTTCCAGGGTGAGGCTTATCCATTGAACTCTGGGTGTGCTGACCCCTGTGATTTCCCCAAATGTGGGAAACTCTAATGCACAATTTGTGGTGGTGGTGGAGGACTGTGTTCCTACTCTCCCCGGTTTTATTTTTTTCAATATTAAAATTCAATTTAAAACATAAAAAAAATGTTGATTATTATAAATGGGATATGAGACGTTTAAAACATCACTTTTGTACTTACATAGCTATATTAAACAATAACTTGTGTAAGAAACCAGCCCATGCAAAAAAGAATAGACAACTACATCATAAAATTAACGTTTTTATTTAGGCAAGAAGAAATTGTACCATTTGAATTTTGTCTAATATTGATGAAAATATCACTGAGAAATCTCAATACCGTAAGTTTTAACTCATTTGATCAATTGAAATGGAACCAAAAGCAAACAAAACAATCAATAAAATATCATGGGAAATAAGTTAGTATGTAATTTAAAATTTACATTGCTAATACAATGGTAGCAGTATCAGATCATCACTTGACTTTTTTTCTACTTTCAAAGAGTATAAAAATAAAATCTTCGTAATTTAAAGACCTCATGAATATTTCACAAATCAGATGTAGGTTATTATGATAATGAGCAAGAAAAGAAGATTTGCTCATATTTATTATTTTTGATGAAATAAAATTATGCCTTTTACTTTCTGCTTTTGTTTCAGACATCTCCAAACAACTATAATACTATTAGCACCTATACCAATTTTTTCAGTAATATAGTAAACACTAAAAAGAACTAATGCAGTCAATGAACTAATTTTATTTAACAATGGTAGGAAGAGAAACCTTTTATGCAACTTTAACAACTGTTTGCTCTTAATCTCTTTTCTGTTTATATCATGCTTCTAAGAAAATAATATATGACATAAGATATACCAAAATATTTTTAATCTAGAAGGAAGAGTTTCACACAAAACATGCCACAACCTCCCAATAAAGTACAAGATATAAAGTCAATTTTTATATAAATCCATGGGGTGTTTTAAGTTATGGTTGATGGTGAGCGCAATCTCTACTCAAATATTATTGAGAATATTTGAAAAGAAAATCCAATAAGGCTAGTAAATTCCAGCTAAAAAGCATGTTTAAAAACGCATGCTATGAAACAGCATTACCATTTTATTTTATGTATACCTCCAGCAGCTCCTTTAATATTGTTTTGCTAAATATAATGTACATAACTATCAGCAGACACAGTGTCTCTTATAACCTTTAGTCACATTTGCCTAAACATTTAAATTCCATTTAAGAAATGTGTATCAAGTGCTTACTCTACCATGCACTTTTCTAAGTGTTTGATATAAATCAGTGAGTGAAACAAACAAACTCTTTGGCTTATAATCTTGCATTCCAAATATAACTTTAAAATTTCCACCTAGAATTTTTTCACCTCCAATTCATTCTTATTAAAAATCAAAACAGTCGTCTTTAGTAAAGGTGTTACTCTTCTTGCCTTCTCAGTTTTGCAAAGAATACTGAGATTTTCAGTACTGAGAAATTCAGCTATTCAAATTTCTAATCTTTTTTACATTTTCTTTTGAAATTGGTTTATAATTCTGTTAAAATATCATTTTTCATCATTATTGTTTTTATAATTATATCTCATCATTATTTTCACATCCATTTTAGTAAATTGAATTTCCCTTTTCCTCTAATTTACTCAATTGTTATTTCAGCCATTAATTTATTTAATGACCATTTGTTAAACATCTGTATTCTGTGTGACATATTAGGACTGAACTATTACAATAGTTTCCTAATGGCTCTCCTTATCTCTTTTCGTTTCCAATGAATTCCACAAGTTATTGCCAGTAATTTTTTGAAACTAATAATAGTTTTATTAATGTTAACTTCCCTTCCATCAACTATCAATGACACCCATGTGCCAGCAGGGTAAAGTTCGTAGCTATTAATTGATCTTCACATTTTCTTGTCCCAATGCCTGTTTTAACTTTATAACTCTCTTCACTTACAGGAAATTTTGTCACAGTAGAATGATCTATTCAGTCCTCAAATGTGCCTTTCCAGCTTTGTCTTTTCCATGTATTTTTTTTTTCTAATGCAAAAGTACTCTTCCCACTCCTCTTTCTATAAAAAGCTTGTAATTCGCTCAAATTCAAGCTTAAAACCTACTTCCTTCATGAAGTCTTTTCTAACCACTTGAACAGTCTGAACTGTTCTATCCCATTTCAGTGTCACTTAACATCTTATTTTATACTTAATTTCATATGGCTTGCATTTCTATCTATTTATATGTATTGCTATTAATTTAAACTTTGTCTTACTCCTAAATAAGGTTTATCTACAAGGTTATGTGTAAACCACAGACAAAGTGACAAAAATTATTAAGTGAGAAATTTGGCATCTTACGTAAATAAATTTTGAAAAAAGGAAATAAGGATAAAAAAATTTTAGGACAAGAAAATGTCACATGCTTTCATAAACTTGACTGTAAAATTCAAGGAACTCAGACAAAGAGTTTCATGATTGGGAATTTGATAGCAATGTATTAATATAACTAAAATATCACCCAGAATTACCACTCTATTATTGAAATCAAGGAAAAAAAGATTCTTATGCATCCTCATAGAAAGTGCAGTGTATAATTATTGAATAACATTGTCAATCATAAAATACAGAAATTCGTTGCTAAGATTTTTTAATATTAATTTTTCAAACTAGGATAATTAAACCTGGTCAAAATGTATCTCTGTAAATAATATTGCAGTGTGATTATCTTAGTCTTTTCTGTGCTGCTTTAAAAGAATACCTGAGACTGGGTAATTCATAATAAACAGAAATGTATTTATTAGGATTCTGGAGGCTGGGAAGCCCAAGATCAAAAGACTGGCACCTATGAGCGCTTGCTGCATCATCTCATGAGAGAAGGCAAAAAGGCAAGAAAGGGCAAGATATCAAAATCACAACCTCAAGCCCTTTTATAATCAGCATTAATTCATTTGTAAGGGTGGCCATCATGACCTAAACACCACTTAGTATCCCCCACTCCCCAACATTATCACACTGGGGATTGAGTTTCCAATACATGCTTTTTGGGAGATACATTCAAACCATAACTGGCTTTAAACTCAATCTGTTTCATAAATGCAGCTGTTACATAGCATGGATAACACTAATAAAAACGTTAGTATTATCCAAAGAAGATAAAATATATATCCTTCAAAATTATATTATGTAATAAATTTTAATAGCTATTTGAGATCAATTTATGCCCTACATGCTGTCAGTGGAATTTCAACATATGAAAAATGTGACTGATCTTTAATTTTAAGAAAGGAATTCTTAATTGCAGAGGAAATTGTGTGAATAAATGCTGTTTTAGAATATCTGGATTTAAAAAAATAAAAAATAATACAAAATAAAATTTAAATTTAATTTAACATTATATGGAAAGTTATAATTTTTTGAATGATGTTTAAGTGACATAATAACAGCAACAACGGTATATTGGATCTAAAAGACGAAGCAAAAACTATCAGAGCATAAAAAACTGAAATTGAAAAAAGGAGATAAGACATGTAAATACAATATGTTTTGTATTTTTTATGTATTTGAGAAATATGGTAGCTATTAGCACTTTCGTTGTTTAAATGACTAATAATAATAGGAAAATCTAAAACCAATTATTTATCTCCAATTGCAGAGTTGAGTAAAAAGATAAAATTAAAACAAGGTGACTTGTAGAAAAAGATAGAAATTTAAAAAATAAAAATGGAAAGATATTTTTTAAAAAATCAAAACACAGAACAAGTAAAGCAAGCTAAGAGATACAAGGTTCAATAAATAAGTATGTCTACTAAAATAAAGTCATTTGAAATATACCTTCAAAATGTATGACACTATTAAAGATTTACCTAAAATAAAATATTTTTTAAAAGTTTAATGTAAATGCAGTTCAAACACACAATAAAGAAATTCAGAAAAAATTAAATCCTGGGTCAAGATATTAATATCATACAAATTTAGAATTCATGATAAAAAGCATCAAATTGAACAAAAGAAGTAATTTTTTAGTTGTGGAAGGGAATAATTCAATAAAAATATATAAATACAGCAAATGTACGTGGCAAAGAGGCAATATATGAAGATAACAATGAAAATCTAAGGCCAAATTGAAAACAAAATCATAATAAATGATCATCATACTACTGACATTTTTTACATCAAGTAGAGAAAACTAGACAAACTTTTTTTTTTTTTTTTTTTTTTTTTTTTTTTGATGAGTCTCACTCTGTCGCCCAGGCTAGAGTGCAATGGCGTGATCTTGGCTCACTGCAACCTCTGCCTCCTGGATTCAAGCCATTCTCCTGCCTCAGCCTCCCCAGTAAGTGGAACTATAGGTATGTGCCACTTTGCCGGGTTAATTTTTTATATTTGTAGTAGAGACGGGGCTTCACCATGTTAGCCAGAATGGTCTGGATCTCCTGACTTCATGATCCACCTGCCTTAGTCTCCCAAAGTGCTGGGATTACAGGCGTGAGCCACCGCTCCCAGTCGACAATCTTAATGATACATACACAAGCATATCTTCCAAAGCAAAGTCAGGAATAGGATGCATATTTAAGATAGACTAAGGCGTCTGTTCTATATATTATTAAACAATTTACAAGTAATTAACATAAAGTTAATTTTTGTTCTAAGTTAAACCAGTATGTTCCTCTGCCAAAAGGGAAATGTGAAAAGGATCTGTCAAACTTTCCATACTGAAATCACCTCATCAAAATTGCATGCACCTAGAGATGTTCAAGGTGAGCCTCATGTTTTGCCTATTTGTTAGCAATTTGTTTTTTGGGGTTTTTTTTCACCTGAATTTGTATCTGACTTTTCAAATCTTTGAGATTGAGCATCTTCACCAGGATATGTTTGGTAGGAGATTAATTATTTTGCCTCTTTAGGTTGATCTGTGATCCATAGATTTAATTTTCCTACATTTTAGTGAAACATTCTTTCATATCTTCAAATGCTTTTTCTGATGTTCTTGTTAGTGCATTTCTTCAAACACACCTGTCTAATCACCAATCTAATGGGTCAGCCACATCTATTCTTCATGTACATTATTTTTTATTAATTTACTTCTTGATACAGTGTATTTAATTCCAGCTGCTTTTCATCATTTATTATGAGTTTTACTCCCAGTAGTATTAATATAGTCCTATATTGATTAACAGCAGGGTTATATTCTGCAAAATGCATCATCATTAGGAAATTTTGTTGTGCAAACATGATAGAGTGTACTTACTCTAACCTAGCTGGTATGGCCTACTACACACCTAGGTTATACGGTATAGCCTGTTGCTCTAGCCTACAAATCTATAAAGCATGTTACTGTAGTGAAAACTGGAGGCAACTGTAGCAAAATGGTGTTTGTGTGTCCAAACATATTTCAACATAAAAATGTACAGTAAAAATATGGTATAAAAGATTTAAAAAGTACACCTGTATAGGACACTCACCATTAATTGACCTTGTGTGGGACTGGAAATTGCTCTAGGTGAGTCACTGAGTGAATGGTGAGTGAATATTAAAGCCTACAATATTGATAATAGTGTATAATATTAATGTACACTATTCTAGACTTTATAAACACTGTACACTTAGGCTATGCTGAATTCATTAAAAATTATTTTTCTTTCTTTAATAATAAATTAATCTTAGCTTACTATGACTTTTTTAGTTTATAAATTTTTAAGTTTTTAAACTTTTTGAGTATTTTGTGGTAACAGCTTAAAATGCAAGCGCATTATACAGCTAAATAAAATGTTTTCTTTTTCTTTTTAAACTGTTTTTTTGTTGTTGTTGTTGTTAAAACTAACACACTAACACACATATTAGCCTATGCCTGCCCAGGGCTAGTATCATGAAAATAATCCTTGTCCGCCACATGTTGCCTGGCTGGAAGGCCTTCAGGGCAAAAACATGCATGGAGTTGTCTTTTTTTTTTTTAATTGTGACAGAGTCTTGCTCTGTGGCCCAAGCTGGAGTGCAGTGGCGCGATCTCGGCTCACTACAAGCTCCGCCACCCAGGTTCAAGCCGTTCTCCTGCCTCAGCCCCCCGAGTAGCTGGGACTACAGGCGCCTACCACCACGCCCAGCTAATTTTTGTATTTTTAATAGAAACAGGGTTTCACCGTGTTAGCCAGGATGGTCTTGATCTACTGACCTTGTGATCTGCCCACCTCTGCCTCCCAAAGTGCTAGGATTACAGGCGTGAGCCACTGCGCCTGGCCAGAGCTGTCATCTGTTATATTAACAATGGTTTCTTTTGTAGTATCTCCTAAAGGACCTGCCTGAAGATGTTTTACTTAACTTGTTTTTTAGTAGGTAGAAAGAATACCCTCTAAAATAATGATTAAAAAGTATAGTATAGTAAATACAAAAACTAGCAACATAGTTGTTTATTATCAATATCAAGTATTATGTACTATACATAATTGTATTTGCTACATTGTTGTATGACTGTCAGTGCAGTAGGTTTGTTTAGACCATCATCACCACAAACAAATGATGAATGCATTGTGCTGTTGTTACAGCTAGTCAGATATGAGCAGGGCAGGAGAGGGCTAACCCCACACGCTGGGAATGTGAGGCAACCATCAGGTGATGGTCCGGCAGTTATCATACTGGCTTTCTAAAATAATAATTGGCCACAGCTTGTGCCAGAGAGAGGCAATTTCCCAATACATAAAAGCACTTGAAATTGGTAATAGACAGCTTCCAATGCCATCTCAGGAAATGAGCAAGTTGGCTCGAGCATGAACATTAAGAGGCAAAGTGGCAGAGCATGACTTGCCAGGGGCACTCCACCGGAAAAGGGGAAGAAAGCCTCAGGTGAGCATGTGTACAGCTCCAGTAAACACACTGTGCATGCTCACCTACCAAGTGTCAGCAGGCCACCGCACATGTGGGCTGCTCACCCTAAGGGAAGAATCAAGGGAAAGGGATGAAAGACTCCAGAAGTATGCCAACATATAAAAACCAAAGTCAAAAGCTCAAGCGCAGGGCGGGGCATGGTGGCTCATGCCTGTAATCCCAGCAGTTTGGGAGGCTGAGGCGGGTGGATTACGAGGTCAGGAAATCGAGACCATCCTGGCCAACATGGTGAAAACCCGTCTCTACTAAAAATACAAAAAGTTAGCCGGGCATGGTGGCGGGCACCTGTAGTCCCAGCTACTCTGGAGGTGTTATGCCTAGACCGTTTGTTCCTTAAAGAAGACCACCAGAGTCTAGAGTCAAAGCCAAGCAGCAAGGATCTTTTACTGCAAGTTCGAACTTGGTCCCTCCATTCCACAGCATACAAGAGGGCTCCGAACAATGCGAGTGCTTGCCTTTTATAGCCCGAGGTAAATAGGATAGTAAAGTTACAGAGGAACAAGGGAATTCTTTTGGTTACAGCATTACAATTGGTTTACATTTTAAGTTATACATTTAGTAGATTTTTTATTGGTTCCCACGCTTTCAGTAAAACCTCAAACGGCTGTGTCCTTATCGAGGATTTTCCAGGTGGTGTTTGTACTGGGCTCAGGAAATTGAGAGATATATGGTGGGATGTGTTTGTACTGGGTTCAGGAAGTTGAGAGATATATGGTGTTTGTACTGGGCTCAGGAAATTGAGAGATATATGGTGGGATGTGTTTGTACTGGGCCTGTTTGTGTTGAGCCCGGGGCTGAGGAATGTGCCTGATTTCTTTCATTCCCCCCTTTTCTTAGGTACCTCTAGAGCCAATCTTGGGTCTTATATGTCTGACTCTGTTTCAGCGTTTACAGGTTGGTATTGGGCTCTGAGGACTATGAGCTGTACGATGTCAAACCTTTCTTTGACAAACTGTAGAATTCTGTTAACAATACAAGGTCCTATGGTAAATAGAAATAGTAGACTCAGCAGGGGTCTAAGGAAGGGGGCTAACAGGGAAAACACAGAGGAATTCTACTATTGGTCTGCAGCTGAAGCAAACTGCCGTGTTTTTACTTCTGTGCTTAACTTGCGTAACTGTTGGACCCGGTCCTCTACAAGCCCTGATTCATTTATGTAGAAACAACAGTCTTCTTTTAGAAACATACATGTACTACCTTTTTCAGCAGTGAGTAGGTCTAGGGCCCTCCGGTTCTGCAAGGTTACCTGAGCTAGGGACGTGAGCTGTCGCTGAAGGGAGGCAAGGGACTCAGCCGACTCCTTCATAGCAACGGCAAATTGTTGGTATAACTTGTTGCTTTCTATGAGGGTGTGACCTAGGGCTCCTCCTGCCAGTCCGGCCGCAATGAGGGATGAGGTGAGGGAGATGCCCGCAATGAGGGGGAGAAATATGGCTCGTGCAGGTCTCGGTCTAAGGACTGGGTGAATAGCAGTACTAGTCCAGTTACCGGTGTACCTTAGGAACTCGCCGGCAGTTAGTAGAGTCAACTGGGGAACTAATGTGACAGGAAGACACAGTAGGTTGGTAACAGAGGGACCAGATAGGTTCTTAGATAATGTTCCATTACACCAGAAGAATATGCCTGGTGGAGCCCTTAGGGTGGTACTAGGGGGCGTTGCAGTGATGTTGCAGAGGCTGGAATTAGTTCCTGAGAAACAGTAGGGAAACTTCTCCTGACTGGGGTTTAGGTATAGTGGCACGTTAGGGATAGGGGCATATGAGAGTTTTCGGAGGTTGTTAGCTTGGGCAGAGGTAGAGGATCCTTATGGCAGAGGGACAGCAGTTAGCGGTGGACACCTTAGAGTGGCACACAGAAAGCAGCCAGACAAGCTGTGAAGTCTTGTAAGGTTAGCAAGTTCTAGTCCTTCTTGTAATAATTTTAACCAGGAGAAAGGACGTAAGTCTTGTGTTAGCCTGTTTTCTTGTCGTTGGATATTCCTATGGACCAGGGGCCATACTTGAACTAGACCCCGCCACAGATAGAGGTGACTGCTAGGCCATGTGGAGGCGGAGGAGTAATATACAGCCCCATGTTGAGGTGTGGTCCAGCGGGAGTTCTAGGGGTCTCTGACTATCTATGTATATGAAAAGTCCTCATCCTGTCTACGATGGAAGGGCCACCTAGGATCTAACTGTTCTTCTTTTCCTCAATAATGGAATCTATGGATGTTACAATAGTTATAAGGGCAGCCAGCATTTTGGTGCCACTAATAGTGTTTACAATTGTATTTAGTCTGATCATACTCAAAGCATATCATTGGTGCCATTGGTTTGGCTATTTGAAAACCAGTAAAATTTAGTAAAATTGGGCTATTGCACCTTGAGGAGGGGCAATCAGCACTGGCCAATAATTTCCCGGGCTTATGAGGTTGCCTAGGGTGGGTTTGGTTTTCATAAAGCCAGAATCTCCAGACAAAGGGATTAGGGGCTGGTTTTGTGTTTTCCCCAGCAGCTACTAGGGCGACTAACGTTAGGGTTAGACTACCTAACTGCATGTTTGCAGTGAGCTATGCTGCTGGCACAGGGTGAGTTTTAAGGGGTTGTTCTTAGCTCCGTCCACAGTCCACGTGGCCGGTGCTTCAGCCGCCACCGTGATTGGTCCTAGAAGGTCAGAGGTTGGGTCCACTGGCTTGACGTGGGTGTAGTGGATCCACGACGCGATGCCTTCTACCTTCAGGGTGGTGGGTGTGGTTAGGAGTACCTGGAGTGGTCCTTTCCACCTGGGTTCTAGGGTCTCTTGTCGGTGTCACTTGACCAGGACCTAGTCTCCCGGCTGGTACGGATGGGATGCCGGTGGGGGACCGGTCTCATATAGTTCTTTTAGCTTGGGCCAGATTTCTTGATGAATTTTCTGCAAGGCTTGTAGGGAAAATAATTCAGAGACATTTTCTGTTTCAGACTTGAGCAGATCATCTTTTAGGCTGGGAACCAGGGGTGGGGGTCTGCCATACATGATTTCATAAGGGGTAAGGCCTAGTCTGTAAGGGGTATTATGGGCCTGGAACAGAGCATAGGGGAGAAGGACTACTTAATTAGCGCCAGTCTCCATAGTCAATTTAGTTAAGGTCTCTTTTAAGGTCCGATTCATCCTCTCTACCTGCCCTGAACTCTGGGGCCTGTAAGCCAATGTAGTTTCTAATTTGCCCTAAGGATGGAAGCCAGATCCTGAGTTACCTTAGCGATGAAGGCCGGCCTATTATCTGACCTTATCTGGAAGGGGTAGCCATACCTGGGGAGGATATCTTCCAGAATTTTCTTTGCTACAACCTGAGCAGTTTCCTTTTTGGTTGGGAATGCTTCAGTCCACCTTGAAAAAGTATCTACAAAGACAAGTAAGTACCGATGCCCGTATTTGCCTGGCTTTATCTCAGTAAAATCTACTTCCCAGTAGATACCGGGCCTGGTTCCCCTGAACCTTGTTCCTGTTGCAGCCTGGGATTGGGGGTAGGCGTTGTTAAGCTGGCAGACTTTGCAACTTGTCACGATGCTGCTGGCCGTCTCGGCTATATGTCTGATTTTGAGCTTGGAGCGTCTGATCAGGTCTATCATCCGCCGGGCACCTAGGTGGGTGGTTCGGTGGATGTGTTCTAACACTTGTTGTCCTAATTTTTCTGGTAGGATGTTTGGTCATTAGTATCAGTCCACCACCTATTCTGGATCTGTTTCGTGGGAATTTTGTTGATCCACTGGAGATCTTGTTCTGAATAATCAGGGAGATATGGCAAGTCCCGGGGGCCCTTATCAGGGAGCTGGAGTGCAAGGAGTTGCCTGGGAGCCTTTGCCACACTCCTTGCAGTTTGGTCTGCCAGAAAGTTGCCTTGAGCAATTGGAGTGGTTGGTTTCTGATGCCCTGGGCAATGTACAATAGCCAATTTTTCTGGTCTCCATAGGGCTGTTAACAGGGCTAGGATCTCTTGCTTGTTTTTTATCTCTTTTCCTTCAGCTGTTAGTAACCTTCGCTCCCTGTAAATGGCCCCATGTATGTGCGCTGTAGCAAAAGCATATCGGCTGTCTGTGTATACTGTCAGTTTCTTCCCTGCCCCTAAGGTAAGAGCTTGGGTGAGCGCTATCAGTTCAGCCTTCTGGGCCGACGTTCCCGGGGGCAGGGGTTCCGCCTAGATTACCTCAGTATCTGAAGTCACTGCCACTCCAGCGTACCTCTGGCCTTGGTGTACGAGGCTGCTCCTATCAGTGAACCAGACTAGGTCAGCGTCAGGAAGTGGTTGGTCCTGCAGGTCTTCTCGAACTCCGTGCACCTGAGCTAGTATCTCGGTGCAATCATGGAGTGGGGCGTCCAGGTCCGGGTTGAGCAGCAGCGAGGCAGGGTTTAAGGTTGTTGGGGGCAGGAAAGTTATCCTGAGGGGATTTAGTAGTAGCCCTTGGTAGTGGGTGAGCCGGGTGTTACTTATCCATCGATTAGGTGGCTGTTTGAGTACACCTTCGATGGCATGTGGGGTAACGACCTGTAATTCTTGACCTATGACAAGTTTATCAGCATCTTGTACCATCAGGGCCGTGACCGCAATCATTCAGAGACAAGGGGGCCATCCGGCAGCCACTGGGTCTAATTTCTTTGACAGGTAGGCAACCGGCCTCTGCCAGGGGCCTATGTTCTGAGTTATTACCGCCTTGGCGACACCTTTGTTCTCGTCCACGTATAAGTGGAAGGGCTTGGTGACATCAGGTAGTCCCAGTGCAGGCACAGAGAGTAAGGCGGTTTTGATCTGTTGGAAAGCCGACTCGGCTTCCTCTGTCCAATTAAATGGCTGCTGCCCCCGTGTTGCCTGATATAAGGGTTTAGCCAGTTCTGCAAACCTAGGTATCCATAGTCTACAAAATCCTGCCAACCCCAGGAATTCTCTTACTTGTCGGGTGGATTGTGGCCTGGGGATCTGCAGAACAGTCTGCTTCCGGGCGTCTGTTAACCAGCGCTGCCCTCCTTTTAGCAGGTACCTTAGATATGTTACTTCTGATTTACAGATTTGAGCTTTCTTTGCCGAGGCTCAGTAGCCTAGATTCCCTAGAGCTTGTAAGAGACCCTTGGTCCTTTGAATACAAGCTTCTTGGGTTTCAGCAGCAATCAGGAGGTCATCAACATACTGTAGTAAGGTTATTTCAGGGTGTTTGCGTCGGTACTCAACCAGGTCTTCATGGAGGGCCTCATCGAACAGGGTAGGAGAGTTTTTGAATCTCTGCGGCAGTCTGGTCCATGTCAGTTGGCCACTTATGCCCCTCCCAGGGTCAGTCCACTCGAAGGCGAAGAGCTTTTGGCTCTGAGGGGCTAAAGGCAAACTGAAGAAAGCATCTTTCAAATCTAAAACAGTGTACCATTGATGTTTAGGGTTTAGGGTACTGAGGAGGGTGTACAAGTTAGGCACAGTTGGATGTATGTCCATAACCCTCTTATTGACTTCTCTCAAGTCTTGTACAGGTCTGTATTCTCCGCTATTAGGTTTTCGTACTGGCAACAATGGAGTATTCCAGGGCGAGTGACATGGGCGAAGGACCCCTTGGTCGAGGAGCCGGCGAATATGTGGTACAATCCTTTCTTTGGCCTCTAGGAGTATCGGGTATTGGTGTACCCGAACGGGGTCTGTCCTAGGCTTGAGTTCAACAAACAAGGCAGGATGGTGTTTTGCTAGTCCTAAGCCCCCCGTTTCCACCCAAGCTCCTGGATATTGCTGGAGCCAGGTTGCTATGTCCTGGTCAGGGGCCGCTCGCTCCTGGTGGAGCTGGTACTCATCTTCTAGGGTTATAGTCAGGACAGACATGGGCTGATTTTGGGAGTTGGTCACGATGGGCCCCTCGGGGAGGAAATGGATCTGTGCTTCTATTTTAGTTAGCAGATGTCTCCTTAATAGGGGACAGGGGCTCTCAGGGATGACCAGGAAAGAATGGGTTACATTCCTGGCTCTGAGGTTTACTGTTCTTTGTGTTGTCCAGGGGTATTTCTTAATTCCTGTGGCCCCTTGTACCCACGAGGACTTGGAGGATAATTTTCCATTAGCTTTAACTAGGACTGAGTGCTGTGCTCCCGTATTGACCAAGAACTGGACTGGGGACCCCTCCACTTGCAAAGTTACCCTAGGTTCGGGGAGGGGGTCCAAACCCCATCTTCCTTAGTCTTCATCTTGAGTGACTAGTACGGGTGTAGACCTAGGGGGTCCCTGTCCTCGTTGTTTCTTTTTGGGGCAGTCTCTTACCCAGTGGCCAGCCTCCTTACAGTAGGCACATTGGTCTTTGCTCAGATTATCATGCCTGGGGGACCGCCTAGGTTGGGTGTTCTCTGGCTGTAGATGCTCTTTCTGTACTACTGCTGCCAGGACCTTGGTCATTTTTTCAGTGGCCTTAAATTGCTTTTCCTCTGGAGTATCTCTGTTATTGTAAACCCGCTGGGCTATCTGTAGGAGGTCCTGAATCTGTTTTCCCTCTAAATCTTCTAATTTTTGGAGTTTCCTTTTAATGTCTGGGGCTGCCTGATTTACAAAAGACATTACGACAGCTGCCTGACTTCCTGGAGCCTCTGGGTCTATGGGGGTGTACTGTCTAAAAGCTTCCATTAATCTTTCTAAGTAGGTAGCGGGGCTTTCTGTCTTTCCCTGCAGAACAGAGTATACTTTAGCCACATTAGTGGGCTTGCGAGCAGCTGCCCGGAGACCCGCCATTAGAGTCTGGCGATAAAGGTGTAGCCGTCCCCTACCTTCTGCCGTGTTGTAGTCCCACGCTGGCCTGGTCAGAGGAAAAGTCGCATTTATGAGGTTGGGGTTGGCAGTCGGTTGACCGTCGTCCCCCGGGACCAGCTTTCTAGCTTCTACCTGTATTCTCTCTCGCTCCTCCGTTGTGAACAAGATTCGGAGGAGCTGCTGACAATCATCTCAAGTGGGCTGGTGGGTGAACATGACACTATCCAGTAAAGCCATTAAATCTCTGGGGTTGTCTGAGAACCGAGCACTCTGAGTCTTCCAGTTATACAGATCACTGGTGGAGAATGGCCAGTACTGGAGCCTGGGGATTCCCGTGTCATCTGGGGGTCCTATTTCCCGAAGGGGTAGAGCCACTGTGGAGTCAGGCGGCTGGGGAGGGGGCTAGCCCGCAAAGTGCGTCCTCGCATCCGCCCCGCCGGCCTTTCAGAGTTACTTTCACTTTCAGCAAGTCCGGGTGCGCCGGCCGCCTCCCATCCACCTGCTCCTTCCCGCGGCTCAGCCTGGGGGGCTGGGGCCTGGGGCCCGGAGGGGTACGGAGGGGGTTCTGTGGACAGTGGGTCCCCGCTATCAGGTAGAACAGGATGGGGGGGCAGTCGGTTGCTTGGATTTTAGCAGCCGTGCAACCAGTGCCTTACAGAGTTCAGGGGCTAATTGGAAAGGGGACAGCCAAGGAGGCGGGTTCTCAACAAGGTCCTGCCATATGAGGATATATGGGATTTGATCCAAGTGGCCTGCACGCCCAGGTAGGAAAATCTTGGACTTTACTCTAGTGATGACAGGAAGTCAGAACGTCCCTTCGGGTGGCCACCTCACATCAAAGGCAGGCCATTCGGAGCGGCATAGAGTAATTAACTTTCCCTTCCTGATTTCCATACTAAGATCATGGCCCCTTGCTCTAACATCCTTGAAATTACTTGTATGGAGAGATAGGGGAGTGCTCTGGGTATTACCTATCCTGTAATAATTTGTAGTCTCTTCCTGTAAAAGAATATGGGTTAGAATTCCTGTAAAGGGAATCTGGCGTATAAATAATATCTAGCCACAAGCGCGCTCTGGAAGCCCGGGTCAGAATCAGTTCAGATAAAAATCTAGATCAGACGAGAGCCAGGGGACCTCTCCCACTGGTCTCCGCTGGCTGTCCTATAGCGCGTCCGCCAGGACTGCGTCAGCTTCAGTTTCAGACCTTGCGAGTCACAGATACAGGTTCAGAACAGACACAGACAGACAAACAGATACGAGCCGGCTCACCTATCAGCAGATCGATCCTGGTAGATCCATTGACCAGGGGTCTGGTGGGCTTGGGGAATCCCGGACGAGCCCCCAGAGGTTATGCCTAGACAGTTTGTTCCTTAAAGAAGACCACCAGAGTCTAGAGTCAAAGCCAAGCAGCAAGGATCTTTTACTGCAAGTTCGAACTTGGTCCCTCCATTCCACAGCATACAAGAGGGCTCCGAACAATGCGAGTGCTTGCCTTTTATAGCCCGAGGTAAATAGGATAGTAAAGTTACCGAGGAACAAGGGAATTCTTTTGGTTACAGCATTACAAATGGTTTACATTTTAAGTTATACATTTAGTAGATTTTTTATTGGTTCCCGTGCTTTCAGTAAAACCTCAAACGGCTGTGTCCTTATCGAGGATTTTCCAGGTGGTGTTTGTACTGGGCTCAGGAAATTGAGAGATATATGGTAGGATGTGTTTATACTGGGCTCAGGAAGTTGAGAGATATATGGTGTTTGTACTGGGCTCAGGAAATTGGGAGATATATGGTGGGATGTGTTTGTACTGGGCCTGTTTGTGTTGAGCCCGGGGCTGAGGAATGTGCCTGATTTCTTTCAGAGGCTGAGACAGGAGAATGGTGTGAACCCGGGACGCGGAGCTTGCAGTGAGCCGGGATCCCGCCACTGCACTCCAGTCTGGGCCACAGAGCGAGACTCCATCTCAAAAAAAAAAAAAAGCTCAAATGCCATACTTGTCCTTCAAGTTGCCCACTTGAGCCCCTCCCAAGTGTACTTTATTTTTCTTTTCTTTCTTTCCTGCTCTAGAGTTTTTAAATAAACCTCCACTCCTGCTCTAAAACTTACCTCAATCTCTTTTTCTGACTTGTGCTGGTCTGTTGAAGTCCTTCTTCTGAGGAGGCAAGAAATGAGGTTGCTGCAGAACCATACAGATTTGCTGCCAGTTACTCATGTATTTGTCACCCCTAACACTACAATACCTTAAGGGCTATGAAGTGACTAGGTCATAGGAATTTTTCAGCTTCTTTATAATCTCATGAGACCACCATCATATATGCAGTCCATCACTGACTAGAATAATATTATGTAGCATATGACTATATTTTTTAAAGTGAATTCTGAAACTTTTCTAATTCTCCTTTTACCTCTTATTTCATAGGGTTCATTAAAAAGTTTTATGAAAATGCAATGATATGCAAATATCTTCATTTCCTACAGTGTCTCCTTCGAAAGTGTGTTTTCTGTCATTTGCATGCTACAAATAATAGCATAGTCTCACATATTTTTTCTCTTGTTCCTAACAGTATATGCAATTTTCACTAAAAAATAAATTCTCTTGGTTCCCTTCCCTGTTTACCTGGGCATGATTCGAGTCATCTCTGAACCACAGAGGAATGCTTGAGTGCTAAAGAGTTCTCAAGACCTATTCATCCATGCAATTGCTTGCAGCAAGTGTGAAAGGATTGAGATGTTCATAGTAGCAGATGGAAAATTATCTCTCTATGTACTTTATTTTTTCTGTGTTAAAACCTCTATATTATGGGACACCTCCATTAAAAATGGATATTCCATTTAATGTATGTGTGTAGGGAACTGGATTTTTTTAAATTTATGTTTCTTCATTGCTTTAAATGTGTCAACCTCTTTAGTGGGAGGTTGAGTGTGAAAATGCTTTACAATTCGTTAGATTTTTGCTTGGTTTCTCACATCTAAATAAAGTATGAAAAAGTAAGTTTGCAATATGACACCAATTTGGTTAATGAGAATAAAGTTGAAAAGCAATCAATTAAAAACAATTAGCATTAATCACAGAAATGCAACATTATAAAGCAATGGTAAGGGGCTGAATTTATAATAGGGTGCATCTGCAGCAAAATCAAACAGCTTTAAAATATGGAATTAAAGTGTATATGATCTTGTGCTTCATAATTATATATATATGGGAAATTTAAAATTAAAAAATATATATAAATAGGGAAAAAAGTCCTTGATATTGGTCTTGCTAGTGACATCTTAAATATCACACTAAAAGTTCAGGCTACAAAAATAATAAATGGGACTATATCAAAGTAAAACAAATAACAAAACAAAACAAAAAGCTTCTGAAGAGCAAAGAAACAATCATAACAAAAAAGTGAATCCATGGATTGGAAAAATATATTTGGAAACCATACATCTAATAAAAGATTAATAAGCCAAATTTATTTCAAAAAAATGCATCTGATAAGGGGTTAATATGCAAAATTTATACAAACACTCGTACAACTCAATAACAAGAACACATATGGCCTAATTGTAAAATGGGCAACTGTTGAGGGAAGTCAGGGACCCCGAACGGAGGGACCGGCTGAAGCTGCAGCAGAACATAAATTGTGACGATTTCATGGACACTTATTAGTTCCCCAAATTAATACTTTTATAATTTCTTATGCCTGTCTTTACTGCAATTTCTGAACATAAATTGTGAAGATTTCATGGACACTTATCACTTCCCCAATCAATACTCTTGTGATTTCCTCTGCCTGTCTTTACTTTAATCTCTTAATTCCGTCATCTTCTTCATAAGCTGAGGAGGATATATGTCGCCTCAGGACCCTGTGATGGTTGCATTAACTGCACACATTGTTTGTAGAGCATATGTGTTTGAACAATATGAAATCTGGGCACCTTGAAAAAAGAACAAGATAACACCAATCTTCAGGGAATGAGGAAGATAAGACTTGGAGCCTGACTGCCCCAGGGAGCCAGGTGGAACAGAGTCATATTTCTCTTCTTTCAAACACAAATAGGAGAAATATCACTGACTTCTTTTTCTCAGCAAGGAACATCCCTGAGAAAGAGAATGCACCCTGAGGGTAGGTCTATGAATGACCCCCTTAAGGCGGCCGCCTTTTATGGTGGAAGCCAAAGGGATGAAATAAGCCCCGGTCTCCTGTAATGCTCCCAGGCTTATTAGGATGAGGAAATTCCGGCCTAATAAATTTTGGTCAGACAGGTTGTCTGCTCTCAAACCCTGTCTCCTGATAAGATGTTATCAATGACAATGGCTGCGGGAAACTTCATTAGCAATTTTAATTTTGCCCCATCCTGTGGTCCTGTGATCTCGCCCTGCCTCCACTTGCTTTGTGATACTTTATTACCTTGTGAAGCTTGTGATCTCTCTGACCCACACCCTATTCGTGCACTCCCTCCCCTTTTGAAAATTGCTGATAAAAACTTGCTGGTTTTACGGCTCGGGGAGCATCACGAAACCTGCGGACGTGTGGTGTCTTCCCCAGACACCCGGCTTTAAATTTCTCTCTCTTGTACTCTTTCCCTTTATTTCTCAAACCAGTCGAGACACATAGGAAATAGAAAAGAACTCACGTTAACCATCGGGAGTGGGTTCTCCCGATAGGCAACAGACCTAAACAAACACTTCTCCAAAGAAGAAATAAAAATGGCCACAGCTATATAAAAAAGGATCTCGACATCACTCATTATCAGGGAAATGCAAACCAAAGCCACTATGATAAATCAGCTTACACATGTTGAAATGGCAACGATGAAGACAAAAAGATAACAAGTGTTGGTGAAGGTGTGAAGAAAAGAGAACCCTTGTACACTGTTGGTCTGACCATTTTGGAAAGCTTATGTGGAGGTTCCTGAATAAATTAAAAATATAATTACCATACGACCCAGCAATCTTTCTTCTGGGTATACGATAGCCCCTCTTTTTCATTGTTTCACTTTCTGTGGTTTCAGTTTCCTGTGATTAACTGGGGTCTAAAATTGTTAAATGGAATATTTGGGGAATAAACAATACACAAAGTTTAAAATTGTGCAATGTTCTGGCCGGGCGCTGTGGCTCACGTCTGTAATCCCAGCACTTTGGGAGTCTGAAGCGGGCAGATCACAAGGTCAGGAGATCCTGGCCAACATGATGAAACCCTGTCTCTACTAAATATACAAAAATAAGCCAGATGTGGTGGTGGGTGCTCATAGTCTCAGCTACTTGGGAGGCTGAGGCAGGAGAATCACCTGAACCCAGGAGGCAGAGGTTGCAGTGAGCTGGGATCGCACCACTGTACTCCATCTCAAAAAAAAAAAAAATTGTGCACTGTTCTGAATAGCATGATATCATCCCATGCCATTCTGCTTTCAACCATCCAGGACATGAATTATCCCTTTATCTAGTAGATCCACACTGTATATGCTCCCTGCCTCTTAGTCATTTCATAGCTGTCTTGGTAATTAGATGAACTGCCACATTACGGCAGTGCTTGTGTTCAAGTAATTCTTATTTTATTTAGTAGTGGCCCCAGTGTGCAAGAGCGGTAATACTGGCAATTCAGACATGCCAAAGAGAAGCCATAATGAACTTCCTGTAAGTGAAAATGTGAAAATTCTCAACAATGAAAATAAATTTATATATATATATATATATATATATATCTGCCACGTTTGCTAACATCTATGGTAAGAACAAGTCTTCTATCCTTGAAATTGTGAACAGTATATTGTTACAATTATTCTATTTTATTATTAGCTATTGTTTTTACTCTCTTACTGGGCCTAATTTATAAATTAAACTTTTATCATAGATATATGTATAGAAAAATCATAATACATATGGGTTATTATATATAATATATATATAATATATATATTATATGTAATATATAATATGTTATTATATATAATAATGCATATGTAATACAGAACATATATATATATATGTATATATGGAGAACCTGGGAGGCAGAGGTTGCAGTGCAATGTGGAGGTTCCTAAATAAATTAAAAATATAATTACCATATGACCCAGAAATCTTTCTTCTGGGTATACAGTAGTCCCCCCCTATATATATATGGGTTCAGTACTATTCATGGGTTCAGGCCTCTGGTGGGGTGTTTGTGTATAGCCTCTGAGAGTAAGGAGAGAATAGTATGTACTCAAAGGAAATAAAATCACCACCTTGTAAAGATGTCTGCATTTCCATATGTATTGCAGATACATTCATGATAGCCAAGATATGGAAACAATCTAGGTATCTATTGATGAACAAATGGGTAAAGAAACTAGTATACATATAGAGTGGGAAATAAGTCAGCCATAAAAAAGAGGAGATCCTTCCTTTTGCTACATCATGGATGGACATAGAGGCCATAGACTAAGTGATGAAAGCCAGAAACAGATAAATTTTTTAAAATTTCACGATATCACTTTTATGTGGAATCTAAAAAAAAAGTCAACTATACATGAATAGAGAATAAGAAAGTGGTTATCAGTGTCAAGATGTGGAGGTAGAGAAGGAATTGGGGAGATGTAGATCAGAAGATGCAAAATAGAAGACATGCAGGATGGACAAGTGTAATAAATAGTGTGCAACATGAAGGCTATGTTTAATAATAGTGTATTGTATTCAACATTTTCATTAAATTAGTATATTATAGCTGCTCTGCCTCAGAGGAAAAAAATGAGTGAACTATATGCGATGATATGTTAATTTGTTTCACTATAATAAACCATTTTATTATATATGTATCTCAAAGCATTGTGTTGCATAATAAAACTGGTAAAACTATATATACTTGGTCTTTATCCTCTTCCTTGGCAATCAGCTTTCACAATTTTGGGGGTCTCTGAAGTGATGTGTCTTTTTAATAAATGATGGCTTGGGGCTTCTGGATAAACTCAGGATGGAGGCTAGTTGCCAGAGAAACCAACCGTGTGATTAAGAGTTGGGGTTTTCAGTTCCACCCCTCAACCCCTGGGGAGAGGAGAGATGTTGAAGGTTGAGTTTGTCATCAACTCAGCTTCTTACCCTGTGCTGTTTCTCTGGGCTAACAATCACTGCCTCCCTACCTACCAAATCAACCTTCCTAACCTAGCTCAGAATCATATCTTATGGCAATTCTACTCTGTCACTCCTGCCAGACAGCTGATTAACCAATCCCTCCTCTGTGGTGCCTTTGTATCTTGTACCTATTTCTATGATTGTACTTTCTACTCTATTACAATTATTTGTATTGTATGCTTTGAGGGCAGAGCCTTTGTCATATTTATCTCTGTTCTCTCTAACATGTAGCAGAATGCATGATAAATTATAAGTACTCAATAACTTGGTGAAATTTAATTACACTTTTTGTTAACTAGTAGTATATAAGGAGACAAAAGAGAAAAATTCTCCAATATAGGTCAATGATAGGGTTTTTTGTTTGTTTGTTTTGACCATGCTATACATTATGCTGAATAAAGCTAATACAAAAGCACTTTTTTTCATTGTTCTAAAAATACATTATTTTGTAGAAAGGAAATAAAAGGAACATGATTGTTTTAGTCTGTTGTCTGCTGTTATAACAGAATACCTGAGACAGGGTAATTTATAAACTACAGAAATTTATGGTTCTGGAGGCTGAGAAGTCCAAGAGCGTAACACTAGCATTGGGCCAGAGCCTTTCTGCTGAGTTATCCCATGCAGAAGGCAGAAGGGCAAGTGAGCACATGAGACAGAAAGAAAAAAAAGGGAATCAAAATATCATGGTAACTTACCCACTCCTGAGGTAACAACGTTAATTTATTTATGAGGACAGAGTGAATCAGCTTTTAAATACCTCAGAACTCTTAATACCACCCCAATGGCAATTAAATTTTAACAAGAGTGTTTTAGGGTACGTTATAATTATAGCAATGATCATTTGTTGAGACAACTGTGATTATAATACTATGTTTCAAGCATGGTATGGGTGCCTGACATAGACCGTTAATTTTCACTATAATCTTGCTGTGTAGAAGTTTGGATGGGTCTCAGTTTATAAAATGTGGAAACTGAGGATCAGAGATATATTTGTTCATGGTTACATTGAAGTGATCTAATCTGTCAATATTTGCCTTTTTTCCTGACCTCCTCAGACTCAAGCAATCCTCCCACCTCAGCCTTCTGAGTAGCTGGGACTACAAATACCCACCACCGCTTGACTAATTTTTGTATTTTTTTGTGAGATGTGGTTTTACCATGTTGCTCAGTGTGGTCTTGAACTCCTGAGCTTAGCAATCTGCTAGCCTCAGACTCCCAAAGTGCTGGTATTACAGGCATGAGCCACCATACCCAGCTCCTGTGCCATAACTTTCGAAAATAAAGGTTTCTGTAAGCTGAGACGAGTTTAATCTGAAATATATATATTTTAAAAAGCGTATAATGAGGCCGGGCGAGGTGACTCAAGCCTGTAATCCCAGCACTGTGGAGGCAGGGGCAGGCGGAACACGAGGTCAGGAGATCGAGACCATCCTGGCTAAAAAGGTGAAACTCCGTCTCTACTAAAAATACAAAAAATTAGCCAGGCCTGGTGGCACGTGCCTGTGGTCCCAGCTACTGGGGAGGCTGAGGCAGGAGAATGGCATGAAGCCAGGAGGCAGAGCTTGCAGTGAGCCGAGATTGCACCACTGCACTCCACCCTGGGAGACAGAGTCCGTCTCAAAAAAAAAAAAGTATAATGAAATAATTATAATTTTGAAACATTCAAGCATTCAAATAAACTAATTTTAGCTTTTGCCTATATGTATTCTTTGATGAAAATAAGATCATATCATAATGTATTCTGTGGCTGTGTTTATCACCCAGTATTATATTGTGAATGTATTTCCATGCCAATAAGAATTCTACTTTTTCATTTTTAATGTCTGGTGGATCTTCATTTATTCAGTTTGTCTCCTACTGCTGAACATTAACTATTTTTTGAGAATTTGTTATTTACAACATCGTTATAACAACCTCTATAATTCTCTGTATACATCTTGTACAAATAATCACTCTATTGAGCTATGCTCCTAAAAGGAGAATTGTGGTTTTGTGTTTGCCCTAAGACATTTATATGCCTATATTATGTTTCTGAGGCTGCTATAGATTATAAATTCTTCAAGGAATGATGCTTTCTAGTTTCTTTCTATACCTTAGCTATGCATGGTATTTTGCCGTTATAATGATTACTATCTTAAATATCTTCTTTCCTAAATATTTAGCAGCTTAGGACAAAGTTATGGGGAGGAAAAAAAAAATAAAGATAATGGTTTTATTCCAAACATTATAAGATACTATTTTCTTTGTTTGGTCATAGGTCTGTTCATCTGGTCTTACTTGCTTTTCCACTGAAATCTTTACGTGGAATTTTTGCTGTTGAGAAATAAAATTTAGTTTAAAAAATACGCAAAACGCAAAACAAAATGTGGCAAACACTTCTCACCCACTTGAAGAGCTACATGCAGTCAGTGTATGATTATGGAATAAAGTCATAAGTTAAGCCATGAATCAGCAAACGGGAGAATGAAGCAGGAGGAAATCTGTCCATATTGCTCCATGTTGAATGCTTTCACTTTCTCATTTTTCTCTGTTAGGAAGAATTTAGCCCAGGTTCTCAATACAAAGTGGGGAGAATCTCTGAGGAGGAAGGCCCTGGAAATTGCCCAGGGATGGTGTGTTGACACTGGTAATCTCTCTAGTCATAGAAGAAACTCCTGGTTCTGTGATTTACTTTATCTTGACAAAATGGAAGTTTCTATAGCTGTCTCTATCAGCAGCATCTTTTGAAAAATAAGATTGCTTCAGCAGTTAAGTTTTAAAATGCTTTACTTTTTTCTCTGCTTGAACTTCTTGCCCTTTTCCCATCATACCTTTTAAAACAAATTTCCTGTCAAGTTACAGTTTACTTTAATTCATTTTTAACAAGTATATAGGCCTGTGACTAATCTAGAGATAATTACAGTGCCAATCCTATTGACAAAATTGAAATACTGAAATGAAAATATGTGCATTTCCACTCTCTTTTCCCAGTAATATTAACCTGTCACTCCAGTGCTGTATCAAAAATTCCTTGGCTTCTTTTCTTAAATCAAATTTGCCCAAAGCTCTGAGAAACCACATTTTCATAAGCAACTTAGTCAGGCTACATCTACAAGCTCCAGGAGTGAGATTACCGCCTTGCCTCTATCAGAAATTTTATTATGTGATATTAAGAACTTCAAAAACTGACTTATGCTTCTCTATTAAACTCATACTCAGAATTTAGGGGGATTCCTAATTAGCTTCTTATGCTGTAGTTAAGGTGTTAACCAGTTGAGTTTCCATTTCAAAGGCAGCATAATGAAAATGTGCCTGTTTCTCACTTAAGAACTACCGTACTTGTATTTGCACAGTAATTCTATATAAAAATTCAGCATCATGGAAAGTATAGCAATGGAGAGAGCTATAAACATGAACAATTTGCAAAAGCGGAAGAAAAACATTCATGAGGCAATTTACACCTTGTTACCTAATTTGAATTTTAATAGACAGACTCCTACAATAGTCACATGCTGGAAGGAAACATTGACTGAAAAAAGTCAAAGAAGATATTATCAGATAATTATCATACAGTTTAAAATGAATATTCTATTTGTCAATATACAGTGCTTTAAAAAAGTCAGGGCATCATAGAAAATTCAGAGGTTAGATCAGAAATGCTATATCAAATGCAAAGTAATATTATAAATCTCTGAAGAGATGAACTGTTACTTCTCCATTGTACAGGAGTAAAACTAGGGAAACAGCTCTCTATGATCAAGGCAAATGCTATGCCACCAAATTTTGCATAAAATGCAAAAATACAAATGTTTTATAAAATATCATACCTTTTGGAGCTGTGTACCACCCATGAAAAAACGCAGAAAAAGATGGTCTGAAAAAGAAAGAATAAAGGCAGTGCAGACGACAGAGCAGAGAAAGAGAGAACACACAGTAAAACCATTTTAGAGCTTGTGATTAAGATGGGCATTAATATAGCGTGAATGTGTGTTCCTTCTAAATCTCCTGTTAAAATGTGACTCCCAATATTGGAGATGGACATGGTGGGAGATGTTGGGGTAATGGGGACAGATTCCTCATTAATGACTTGGTGCTATTTTTGCGGGACTGAGTGAGTTCTTGCTCTAGTAGTTCACATTAGAGGTAATTGTTTAAAACAGCCTAGCACCTCTCCCCTCACCCTCTCTTATTCCATCTCTTACCATGTGAGATACTTGCTCCCTTTGGCCTTCTACCATAATTGGAAGCATCCTGAGGCCTCAACAGAAGGATTTGCTGGCACAAGTCTTCTTATATATCTTGTAGAACCAGAAGCCAAAATAAGTTTTTTTTCTTTATAAATTACTCAGCCTCAGGTATTTCTTTATAGCAACACAAATGGACTATTACAGTCATCAATAAATAACCTAAAGTCTCATGTAAGACCATTTAAAGCTTTTAAATGTTCCTGGCAATTGGTGGGCCTATTACCAGCAAGAGTCTTCTGAGTACACAGGAAGAGTACTGTTGTATAAACAAACCTAAAAGCAAACTAAAAAATGAACTCCCTTGTTTTTTTGTGGTAAATTCTGCCCAGTGTATTATCAAAAATGTGCAGCTATCGGCCACGTTACCATGTTCCAATACTGTACATAAGTGCACACAACCTCCGTATATAATTGTAATAGATTTGTTGCCCAATGCACACAGCAAGTCAATATGTGGCGACACTAGGTAGCAACACAGAAAAAGGTGTAATCCTAGGGCCAAAAGATGAGTTGGGAGGAATCCTCAAATTCATCTCCCCAAAGAGTCTGGGACTAGGGTGTTTAAGGGTTTTGGAGTGGGATCAAGTATGGATATTGTAGATTGGTTGAAGAGTGCCGGGTGAAGTCATGGGACAGAGAGACGAGGAATCCGTATTCTCATAGTAATCTCATTCCTCTGAGGGTATCTGGTTGCTGGAATTCAGGGTCTAAAAATCATCTAAAGTGATCCTTAAACAAAAGCCTTATGGTTCTGACGTCAGAAATCCTGTCTATAGAAACAATGAGGTCAGTATCTAGTGCTAACTGACTCTTATCACCAAAGAATTAGGCCAAAGTGAAGCCTGATTAATGCTTAATTGTAACAGTATTTCTATACAGAACGTGGCACGCACTTACCATCAACCCCGTGGAGGCAGTTTCATATACAGCATTTGTAATCAGAATAAAATAAAAGCTACCTAAACCCGGATTTCCAAAGAAAAGCAGCAGTGGTTTAAAAACAACTTCTACCAGAAAGGCCTCAGCATATAAATAACACGAGGACTTTGATTAAAAACACCTGTTTAAGGCAAAATTGATTTTTACCCCTGTTCTTTTAGAAAGCTACCAGCACATAAGAGTGTTTTCCCGGCTTGAATGTTTCTATCCTTTATATCTATCCATTATGGTCACTTAGGGTTGTTTTCACGTTTTAGCTATTGTGAATAACACTGGTATAAATATGGGTATACAAATGTCTCCAGATTCTGCTTTCAATTTTTTTTCAATGTATACCCAGAAATGGAAATACTGGATCATGTGGAAATTCTATTTTTAAAATTTTTTAAGGAATGCCATACTGTTTTTTATAGTAGCTGTGCCATCTCGCATTTCTATTAACAGTCCACAAGAACTTCAATATCTCCACATCCTCAACAACACTTCTTATTTTCTGTGTTTTTTTTTTTATGGTAGTCATTGTAATGCATGTGAGATAGTGTCTCATTGTTACTTTGATCTGTATTTCCTTTATAATTAGTGATATTGAGCATCTATTGATGTGTTAACTGGCCAATTGAGACAATGTTCTCTTAAGTATTTTACACATATTGATCAGGTTGTCTGCTTTTTGTTGTTGTTGAATTTTAGGGGTTCATATATTGTAAATATTAATCACTTATCATATATATGATTTACAATGTTTTCCACCATTCTGGGGCTGACTTTTAATGATATTAATAGTGCCTTTTCACACATTTATCTATGTAACAAACATGCACATCTTGCACATGTACCCCTGAACTTAAAATAAAAGTTGAAAGAAAACAAATTGTGCTTTTTGATCCACAATTTACAAAAATTGTAAAGTCCAATCTATTTTTTAAATTGTTGCTTATGCCATTAGTGTCATAACCAAGAACTCATTGTCAAAACTAATGTCATAAATCTTTTGATCTATGTTTGTTTCTGAAGGTTTTATACTCTTAGATTTTACATCTAAGTCTTGAGGTTATTTTGTTTTATCCTTCAAATATGAAGGAGAAACAAAGATTTCCCTAGTCAAAAAAAAAAAAAAAAAAAAAAAGCTTAGATATTTCATTAACAGCAGGTCTATCCTACAAGATATGCTAAAGCGAGTCATTCAGTCTGAAAGTAAAGAATATTAATGAGAAAAAAGAAATCATGTGAAGGTACAAAACTCACTGGAAACAGTTAAGTAGAAAATAAATACAGAAAATTATAACAGTCTAAGTGTAGTTTGTAAACCACTCATATCTTAAATAGGAAAACCGAAAGGCAAACCTATCAAAAGCAATAAATGCAACAACTTTTAAAAACAGACAGCATAATAAGATATAAATAGAAATAACAAAATTTTAAAAAGAGGAAGGGATGAAGCTAAAGGGTAGAGTTCTTATTCGTTTTCTCTTTACTTATTTGTTTTTGCATTAGAGTTATCAGTTTTAAATAATGGGTTATAAGATGTTATTTGCAAGCCTCATGGTAACATTCAAATCAAAAAGTATATAATAAATACATGAAAAATAAAAAGCAAGACATTAAATTATACTACCAGAGAAAATCACCTTCAATAAAGAAAGATAGGAAAGAAGGAAGGGAAAATAACCAGAAAAAAATAATAATAATAACAAAATGGCAGGAGGACGTCCTTTCTTATCAATAATAACACTGAATATAAATGGACTAAATTCTCCAATCAAAAGACAGAGTGACTGAATAGATTAAAAAAACAAGACCCCACAATCTATTGCACACTAGAAATGCACTTTACCTGTAAAGACACACAGCAACTGAAAATGAAGGAGTAGAAAAAGATATGCCATGCCAATAAAAAGCAAAAAAAGAGCAAGAGTAGCTGTACTTAGGCAAAATAAATTTCAAAAGAAAACTATAAGAAAAGACAAAAAAGATCATTATATAATAAAAATGGTATTGATTTGGAAAAAAAGATATAACAATTTTAAATATATATGCACCCAACACTGAAGCACCCGGAATTATGAAGCAAACCTTATTAGACTTAGAGAGAGACCACAAGACAATAGTTGTAGGAGACTCCAACACACACCCCACTGTGAGCACTGAACAGACCTTCCAGACAGAAAATCAACAAAGAAACATTAGCTTTAATCTACGCTATAGAGCAAATAGAGCTAGGAGATATTTATAGAACATTTCATCCAAAGTCTACAGAATACACATTCCTCCATTTAGCACAACAATCAGTCTAAGGATAGATTTTAAGTCACAAAGCAAATTTTAAATAATTCAAAAAGTTGAAATGATATCAACTATCTTATCTGACCACAATGAAATAAAACTAGAAATCATCAACAAGGGAAATTTTGGAAACTCTACAAACACAAGGTAATTAAACAACACACTCTTGAATGACCAGCATCTTAATGAAGACATTAAGAAAATTTTAAAAATTACCTAAACAAATGAAAATGGAAACAAAACATATCCAAACCTATGAATACAACAAGAGCAGTACTAAGAGGAAATTTTATAGCAGTAAGCACTTACATCAAAAAAGTAGAAAAACTTCAAATGAACAACCTAAAGATGCATCTTAAATAACTAGAAAAACAGGAGTGAACCATACCCAGAGTTAGTAGATTGAAATAAATCATGAAGATAAAGGCAGAAGAAAATGAAATTGAAACAAAATAATATACAAAAGATAAACAAAGCAGAAGGTTGGTGTTTGGAAAAGATTTTTAAAAATTAACAGACTTTCAGCCAGACTAAGAAACAAAGAGAAAAGATCCAAATACATCAAAAAAAAAAAAAAAAAAAAAGATGAAAAAGCAGACATTACAAATGGCACTCCAGAAATTCAAAAAATCATTAGAGACTAATATAAGCAACTATATGCCAAAAAATTGAATAACCTAGAACAAATGGATAAATTTCCAGAGACATAAAACTTACCAAGTTTCAACTATGAAGAAATCCAAAGCCAGAATGGATCAGTAACAAGTAATGAGATTGAAGCCAAAATAATTCTCTCAGCAAAGAAAAGCCCAGGACCTGATGGCTTCACTGCTGAATTCTGCAAAACGTTTGAGGAGAACTGGCACCAATTTTACTGAAACTATTTCAAAAAAAGAAAAAAGAGGATGAGGGAATATATCTAAACTCATTCTGTGAGGAATTAGCATGATACTAAAATTAGACTAAATTAGACTAAATACTAAAATTAGGAATTAGCATGATACTAAAATAGATGCATCAAAAAAGGAAAGCTAAAGGCCAATATCTTCGATGAGTGTTGATGCAAAAATCCGCACAAAATACTAGCAAACTGAATTCAACAATACATCAGAAAGATCATTCATCATAACCCTGAGGGTTATGATGGAATTTATCCCTGGAATGCAAAATTGAGTTAACATATACAAACACATAGAATAATGGAAGGGAATAGACAACCAAAAACATATTTGTACGTCTACAATTAACTCATTTTCCACAAAGGTACCGAGAACATACATTGGGGGAAAGGACAGAATCTTCATAAATAGTGCTGGGAAAACTGAATATCCACATAAAGAAGAAGGAAACTTTGGCCCCTATCTCTCACCATACACAAAAATCAAATCAAAATGGATTAACGACTTGATTCTAAGACCTCAAACTATGAAACTGCTAATAGAAAACATTGGGGAACCTCTCCAGGACATTGGACTAGGTGAAGATTTCTTGAGTAATACCCCACAAGCACAGGCATCCTAAGAAATAGTGGACAAATGGAATCACATTAAGTTAAAAGGCTTTTGCACAGCAAAGGAAATAATCGACAAAATGAAGAGACAGCCCACAGAATATTTTCTCCCACAGAATGTGAGAAAATAAACTATCCTTCTGAGAAGGGATTAATAACCAGAATATATAGGGTGCTTGAACAACTCTATAGGAAAAAAAATCAAATAATCTGATTCAAAAATGGGCAAAAGGTCTGAATAGATATGTCTTAAAAGAAGGCATACAAATGGCAAACAGGTAAATGAAAGGTACTCAGCATCGTTGTTCATCAGAGGAATACAAATAAAACTGCAACAATATGCCATCTCACCCTAGTTAAAATAGTTTTCTCTAAAAGGCAGGCAATAACAAATGCTGGTGAGGATGTGAAGAATAGAGAACCCTCATACACTGTTCATGCCAATGTAAACTATTACAGCTATTATGGAGAACATATGGAAGTTTGTCAAAAATCTAAGAATAGAAATACCATATGATCCAACAAATCCAACTGCTAGGTAATACCCAAAAGAAAAGAAATCAATATATTGAAGAGCTATCTGCACTCCCATGTTTACTGCAGTGATGTTCAAAATATCCACGATTTGGAGGCAACCTAAGAGTTCACCAACAGACAAATGAATAAAGAAAATGTGGTACATATACAAAATGAATTACTATTTAGTCATGTAAGAATGGGATCCTGTCATGTGCAATAACATGGATGAAACTAGAGGTCATTATATTAAGTGAAATAAGTTAGCAGAGAAAGACACACTTTTCCTGTTCTCGCTCATTTGTGGGAGCTAAAAATCAAAGCAATTGAACTGATGGAGGTAGGGCATAGTATTATGGCTACTAGATGCTGGGAAGGGTAGGGTTGGTGGGGTGATGGGGATAGTTAATGGGCATAAAAATATACTTAGATACAATGAATAAAGTCTAGTATTTGATAGGAAAATAGGATAACTACAGTCAGTAATAATTTTGTGTACATTTTGGAATAACTGAGGGAATGGAATTGGAATATTCATACACAAAGACTTGATGAATGCTAGAGGTGACAGATACTCCATTTACCCTGATTTGATTATTACAGGTTGTATGCCTGTATCAAAATATCTCATATACCCCATAAAGATACACCCTACTATGTACCCATAAAAATTAAAAATTAGAAAAATCTGCCTCCCGGGTTCAAGTGATTATCCTGCCTCAACCTCCCGAGTAGCTGGAATTACAGACACGGGCCACTACACTCATCCAATTTTTGCAGTTTTAGTACAGACAGGGTTTCACCATGTTGGCCGGACTGGTTTCAAACTCCTGACCTCAGGTGATCTGCCCGGGTCAGCCTCCCAAAGTGCTGCGATTACAGGTGTGAGTCACCATGCCAGGTTATTTTCTTTATAAGTTACCCAGTTTGTGGTACTCTGTTGAAAAATAAACTAAGTATTTGTCTAGTCTCTATTTTATCTCTGCTGTAATCCTTATTATTTTGTTTCATCTACTAGTTTGGATTTAGTTTGTCTTTTTCTTTTATAGTTTCTTAAGTTGTAGAGGTTGGTTGTTGGTTTAAAACGTTTATTGCTTTTACTTAATATAAGTAAGCATTTATAGTTATAAATGTTCTAAGCACTGCTAATCTCTGTTTTCTAATTTCACTTGTGATCTCTTCTTTGGTATATTGATTGTTTATAAATGTGTTGTTTATTTTCCACAAATCTGTAAATTTTTAAGGTTTCCTTCTCTTAATGATTTCTAACTTTATCTCACTGTGGTAAGAGAAGATACTTTGCAGGGTATTCTAATTTTCTAAATCTATTGAAACCAATTTGAGGCCCATGATATTATCTATCCCTGAAAAATGTTCCATATTTTTCTTATGAGCACATTTTCTTATGTGCTCATAAGAAATATGTGTATGCTGCTGTTGGTGAGTACAGTGTTCGTATATGCCTGTTGGACAGAGTTGGTGTATTGTGTTGCTCAGGTCCTCTATTTTCTCACCTATTTTCTGTCTGGTTGCTGTAACCACTATTGAGAGTGGAGTACTGAAGTCTCCCGCAGTTATTGTAGAACTGTCTATTTCTCTGTTCAATTCTGTCAGATTTGATTTATGCATTTCGATGATATGTTATTAGGCATAAACGTTTGTGACTGTTATATCTTCTTGCTGTGTTGAACCTTTTATTAATAATTAATGTCATTCCTTTGTCCCTTATAAGCTTTTATCGGTTAAGTCTAATTTTTCTGATGTTAGTATAGCCACTCCTACTCTCTTCGATTACTATCCACATAGTGTTTTTCCCATCTTTTACTTTCAATCTATTTTGTGTCTTTGAATCTAAAGTAAGTCTCTAGTAGACAATATATAGTTATTATTATTTTTAAAATCCATTCTGCCAATCTACATATTTTTATTGGATAATTTAATCCATTTACAGTTAAAGTAATTACTGGTAAGAGGGAGTTCTGTTATCTTGCTGTTTTTTTCTATGTGTTTTGCAGGTTTTTGTCTCTCATTTCCTGTGTTACTATTTTATTTTGTTAGTTTTTTTTTTTTTTTGTTAAAATGAACACTTTTGAATTAATTTATAATTTTATTTTGTGTATATTACTTAGGTATATTATTGTTGTTACTATGGGGATCACATTTAACATTTTGAAGTTATGACACTCAAATATAAATTTATGTCAAATTAAATGTGATAACATACAATAATTCTACTCTGTATCAGCTCTGTCTCCATCCCTTTCAGTTACTGATGTCACAAAATTACATATTTATATATTGTGGGTCCAAAATGTAAACATAAATTTTTAATGCATTAGTCTATTAATACTAACTTTTAGTCTATTAATTATGTTTTAAAATGTATTCGTCTTTTAAATCATGGAGAAAACAAAAAAAAATGGACTTACCCGTTATTGTTACAATAATATTAGCTTGTATAACTGACCCTTTATTTACCTTTACTAAGATCATTATCTCTTTATATGTCTTCAAGTTGCTATCTGGTCTTCTTTCATTTTAACATGCAGGACTCCTTGTAGCATTCCTTGCAAGGCACTTGCAATGGTAGTAAGCTTCCTCATCATTTGTTTATCTGATAATGTCTTAATGTCTCTCTCAGGTTTGAAGAACAGCTTTCCGCCTAAAGAATTCTTGGGAAATCTTTTTTTTTTATTTTTCTTTTAGAACTTTGGCTGGGCGCGGTGGCTCAAGCCTGTAATCTCAGCACTTTGGGAGGCCGAGGTGGGCGGATCACAAGGTCAGGAGATCGAGACCACAGTGAAACCCCGTCTCTACTAAAAATACAAAAAATTAGCCGGGCGTGGTGGCGGGCGCCTGTAGTCCTAGCTACTCAGGAGGCTGAGGCAGGAGAATGGCGTGAACCCAGGAGGCGGAGCTTGCAGTGAGCCGAGATCGCGCCACTGCACTCCAGCCTGGGCAACAGCGTGAGACTCCGTCTCAAAAAAAAAAAAAAAAAAAAGAACTTTGAATAGATTAGCCCCCTTCCTACTGATCTCTGAATTTTCTGAAAACTGTTGGTAATCTCATTAAGGATTTATAGTATGTAATAAGTGAGTTATCTTTTCCTGCATTCAAGATTCTCTCTTTGTTTTTGACTTTCAACAGTTTGATTATCACTATGTTTGTGGTTCTCTGAATTCTTCCTACTCAGAATTTCTTGTGCTTCTTGGATGTTTATATTTATGTCTTTCATCAAACTTGGGCCATCATTCCTTCAAATACTTCTCTGTCCCATTTTTCTCTCTCTCTCTTCTAACTCTGGGACTCTTGCAACACATGTGTTCGTCTGCTTGATGATATTCCACAAATTCTTTAGTCTATGTTCACTTTTCTTCAGTCTTTTCTTTTTCTGCTTTTGCGACTTGATGATTCACATTGTCTTCTCTTCAAGTTTACTAAATCTTTCTTCTGCATAATTAAATCTGCCCTTGATTCTCCCTAGTATTTTTTTTTAAATTTTAGTTATTATACTTTTTAGCTTCAGAATATCTATTTGTCTTCCTTACAGGTTTTATATGTCTTTATTCATATTTTCATTCATTTTATATATAACTTTCTGACTTTCTTCACATTCACCTTTAGTTCATTGATCATCTTAAGGACAGTTGTTTTAAAGTCTTTGTCTAGTAGAATCACCATTTGCTTTTTTCAGGGATACTTTCTGTTGGTTATGTTTATCCTTCCATTAGGCAATACTTTCTTTTTATTTTTGGAGACCAAGGACATGGGTCATACTTTTTTTTTTTCTATTTCTATTGAAAAATACATGTTTTGATCTATTAATTGTGAAAATCAGATTCTCTCTCTTTCCTAGTGTTTGCTGGCCTTCTTTTATTCTTTTGTTTTTGTTTCTTGATTTTTTAAGTTGTATTTGTTCCAAGAATCACCTCTTGGTGATTTAGGCCTTCTCAGGTTTTTGGAGCTCGCAATTTCCCCTGGGAATATGTGATGACTTTCTAATTTCCCTTTTACATGACATTGCTTTTGAATGCTCTTGTTTTCTGTGTCTGGCTCCAAAGAGAAAATAAGTAAAACATAAAATGGGAGAAAAGGTGGTCAGACGGAGGAAAAAGAGCTTGAAACAAAGTGGGGATAAAACAGCAATGGTTTATGGTCAATGCCTCTTTTTCTGCACCTCTGTGTTTGTAAGCTACTATCGGCAATGAAAGCACTCCAATATTTTAAGAACAGAATTACTTTTGCTTCCAACCTTCCCACTGGTTCCCACATATTGTGTGCAGGCTACTTCAGAAATATGGGCACAGATACTGACCATGGAACTGAGGGGTGGGGAGTGGGTAGCTACTACTGTGCTAAGAGCTGACATTGACCATAATTTACTTTCCAAGATTAGTGCTGGAATTTTCAAGTCTTCGTTGAACTCCAGAGTTCCAAAATAGTTTACATCAGACAGATTCTGCAGGTACAATATTTTTCTAGGTGGAGAAAATATATTTCTGGTGCTTACTTCTTCACTATCTTCCCAGAATTTTCAGATTTTCACTAATGCTTTTTTTTTTAATTTTTACACTTGAAAATACTTAATGATAGCTTGTATCTCTAGGGTAATTTTATAGAAAGTTGTATTCTTATAAACCTTGGTTAACTGTAAATGAACTTCATAAGCATTGAGAACAGAAGACAGGCATTTATGTAGCAGCCATAAGCTCTTTCACCATGAGGGCAAAAGATAAAATATTAACTCTTAACCACATATTTTTTGTTCTTTCAACCCTCCATCACCTTCTCTTTGTCTGAGTTTCCCTCCCCTTCCCCATATTCCACTTTCTTTGGCAGAAACAAAACAAAACAAGAAAGAAAGAAAAATTTTACTTTACCATATGGAACTGCTTCTGTTGATTTAAACAATTGAAGAGCTTTTAATTCTTTTTTAGAACTACATTGTAATATATAAAGACATTTTATCCACTTCTGCCAGCTGCTAATTGGAAAGCATGGACATAGAAGTAGTTGCTGAATCTTTAAGATTACTTTTGAAAAATGGAACTTCTAAACGTTGGTACAATCATATCCAGTAAATTGGTGATTCTAGACTAAATTTACCTTGAAGAGGTATCGAGATTACTGCATTCAGCTGGACCTAAACAGTTTAAACATTTATTCCTAAACTTTTTAAAAAACAAAATATAACTCCTGTATTTTCTCTGCTTTATCACATTTAAGTATTACAAATAAGGTATTAAATTAAATATCATTTTTATAGAGTAATATCAGAAAAAATAACAAAAATAAATATTTCTTTAGTTATTAACTCAAAAATTACATATTTATTACAGTTGAACAACAATAACAACAACAAAATAGATTATCCAAATTATATGCATATTTAGATACTTATGGGAAAAAGGAGAAAAAATAAAATACATATATCAAATAACCCACTATGGTTTGAAAGTTTGTCACTTCCAAAACTCATGTTGAAAATGAGTTGCCATTGTAACAGTATTAAGAAGTGTTGCCTTTGAGAGGTGATTAAGCCATGAGTGATCCATGCTCATGAATGCATGAACACTATTATAAGACGACTTTGGAAGTGTGGTCTCTCTCTTTGCTCCTCCACCTCCCACCACGTGAGAATGCAGCATTCAAAGCACAATTTTGGAAGCAGATTTTGGACTGTCATAAGACACTGAATCTGCCAGTAATGCAGCATTCAAAGCACAATTTTGGAAGCAGATTTTGGACTGTCATAAGACACTGAATCTGCCAGTACCTTGATAGTAGGTTTCCTAGTGTCTAGGACTGTGAGTCAATAAATTTATGTTTATTGTACAGTAATTTACCCAGTCTCTGGCATTTTGTTATAGTAGCACAAAAAAGACTGAGACATAACTGCTACAGTTTAAACGTGTCTCCCAAAGTTTGTGTGTCAGAAATTTGATACTCAATCCAGCAGTGTTGGAAAGCGGGGCCTAATGGGAGGTGTCAGGGTCATGGGGGATGGGGACACCATTCTAGTGAATTAACTAATGCCGATAAAATGTCTCTTTCTTACCTTCTCTTTGCCTTTCTGCCATGGAATGCCATATCAAGAAAGTCCTCATCAGATGGTAGCCACCTGATCTTAGATTTCCCAGCCTTCAAAACTGTAAGACAATAAGTAGCTGTTTATTATAAATTACTCTGTGGTAGTTTGTTACAGCAGCACAAAAAATACTAATACAAAAATATGGCATGAAGAAGTGGAACTGTTGTTATAACAAATACCTGAAAATATGGAAGTTGCTTTGAAATGAGATAATAGGTAGTACCTGGAAGAAATTGGAAGAACAGGCTAGAAAAAAACTCAACTGCCATACATGGAGCATTAAGGAAAATTCTGGTGATGGCTTGGAAGAGCAGAAAGACTGAAGTGAGAGTTTGAAAGTTTTTAAAGCTAGTATTGAAGTGGTTGTTAGAATGCTAGTAGAAATATGGACAGTAAAAGCAATTGTAATAAAGTCTTAGATGAAACTGTGGAACAAGGTCTTACAAACTGGAGTAAAGGCCATCGTTGTCAACAAGTGACAAAAAAAATTGATAGAATCATGTCCATGCCTGAGAATTTTATGGAAGGTGAAATTTAAGAGCAATGAACTGGGATATCTGACAGAAGCAACATCCAAGCAAAATATTGAAGGAGCTATATGGTTTTATTTAATCACATAGAGTAAAATGAGAGAATAGACAAGTAATTTAAAAATAAATTTATACTTAAAGGGGAAATAAAACATAAAACTTTGGAAAATTCATAGCCTGAACACATAAAGAATTTAAAAATTGTGCCCGGGTGTGGCTAAATGACACTTTGACAATAAAATTATTAATAGTATTGGTAGAAAGAAGCCAGGTTCTACTCATCAAGACAATGGAAGAATGTCTTTCAGCACAACCCCAGAAGTCTAAAGGGCAGAAAGATTTTGAAGATGGGCCCAGTGTGCTGTCCACAGGCTTGCTGCCTAGAACCACCTCAAGACTTTGCTCATTTTATTCTGGTGCATCACTCTTTGGCTACAACAGCTTAAGCAGGACTGTGTGTGGCTGTGGTCACCATTCCAGAGGGCAATAGTAGTAAGCCTTGGCAGATCCACGTGACGCAAACTTAACAGATGTGCAGAATGGGTGGGCCTGGGATCTTGGTGACCTCTACGTAAATTTCAAAGGATGCCGTGAACAATATGGAGGGTCACGTGGTATCACAGGGATAGGGCCACCACAGGGTGTCTCCACAGGGATAATACCCAGAGGAAATGTGGGGTTGGAGCCACCACAGAGAATCTCCACTGGGGCAGTGCCTAATGCAGCCACAGTCAAGGAACCTAGAACACAGAATTGTAGAGCCACCAGCATGAAACACCAGCTTGGAAGAAATTCAGATATGAGAATCTAACCAATGATTCATGGGCTGAACCCAGCAAGGCCATGGGAGTGAAGCTGCCTGAGGCCTGGGCTCCCATGTTTCCAGCAGCTGTTACATGAAGTCAAAGTGGATTCTGGAGCATGAACATTTTAATGTTGTTTACCATATGGAACAACATTTTGGATTTGTAATTTTGGATTACTTGGGACCAGTTACTGTTTTCTTTTTACCTATTTTTCCCTTTTGGAATGGAAATGTCTATAATATGCCTGCCTCACCATTGTATTTTGAAGTAGATAACTTGTTCGAGTTTATAGATTCATTACTGAATGGGGATTTGGTTCAGCGTGAATTGCGCTTGATTCTCACACATATGTGAGTTAGATGAGACTCTAAACTTTTGAGTTGGTGCCAGAACAAGTTAAGACTTTCAGACGATTGAGATGGAACTAATGTATTTTGCATTTGAGAAGAACATGATTTGGGGGGCCAGCAGTGAAGTACTATGATTTGAATGTGTCCCTCAAATTTCATGTGTTGGAAACTTGATCCCTAATGTGGCAGTATTGGGAAGTGGGATATGATGGGAGGTGTTTGTTTCATGGGGCCACTGTCCTGCTCCTCTAAATGCCATTGTTAAGGGAGTAGGTTTGTTATCATGGCAGCAGTTTCCTTATGAAATGATGAGCTCAGCTTCCTTTTGATTTTCTCACTTGCCATCTCTTTGGCCTTCCATCATAGATGACACAGCAAGAAGGCCTTTGCCAGATGCCAGTTTCTTGATACTAAACTTCGCAGCCACCAGAGTAGTGAGCCAATACAATTCTGTTAATTATAAATTATTCAGACTGTGATATTCTGTTATAGCAGCCTGAAAATGAACCATGAGAATAATGTAAAAGAATTTGTAGAATTTTTAGGGTCAATGTTAGAAAACATTATTTTTAATCTTTACTTCATGGAGATTTCATAAGGTATTTATTTTATGTGGTCAGTAAACAGATAATTTTCAAATATTATTGTTCAGACCTTAACAAGTTATATTCTCTTGTCAGCTAGTAGAAGGGGAAATAAAAATGTACACTTCAAAACAATGCTTTGAATGGACAACTTTAAACATATGTAAGCAGCAGTTTATTTTCTTATCCTTGTACTATGTGTTTTAGTTTAGTTTAGTTTTGTTTTTTTGTGTGTGTCTGCTCAGTTTTGCTAAAATGGTTATCAAATATATATTTGTTTCAAGTTCTGTCATTTTTTCTGTAGTCTTTATTTGTTTAATTTTCTATTTTCGACTATCCTATCTCTGACATAGCAGTGCCATGTACTATTACAGATCTATTCGAGAACAAAGATGGAAGATGGTTTTAAACTCTTCTAGCATATGATTTTACAATTAAATACTGCTTCTTCTTTAGAGTGCTGCCTCTCTTGCTGGGAGTAGTATCCTCTGCTGCTGTAAGGAGGAGGGTAAGGCAGTACTCTCTGGTTCTATGATGTGAGGAAACACTTTGCTGTTTATTTTGCCTGTTTCTTTATTATCTGTGCATGAGTGTTTAGTTGTAATCATATTTTCGTCTATTCAACAAGTATGTATTCATGAATTTCTATGTCTGAGATACTGTGCTATAAGCCAGAAAATAAAGAATATGATAAAATATTGTTAGTTCTCAGTCTCATAATGTTTCCAAAAAACTAAAGAAAAAAACAAAATATTGCAAACGATTTTCATAAAAAAAAGACATTGTCTAAATAGCACATTAATCTTACAGATAAAAATACATAGTAGAAGAGATAGAAGCTGTCAGTTGTGATCAGTCAGTCTTCCTGAAAGTAGTCGTCTTTGTTTCTAGGCCTTACTTTGGTAAAATTTGAACAACAGATGAGTTATAATTCTCCAGCCTAGGCAACATAGTGAGATTCCCGTCTCAAAAAACACAAAAAACAAAATAAAAACAAATAGCCTAAATGGACATTTTCCCAAAGAAGACATTTAAATGGCCAAAGGGTAGTTTCAAAAGTGGTATCATCACTAATAATCAAAGAAATTCAAATCAACACAACAATGGATTATTATATCATAACTCTTAGGATGGCTGTGATCAAAAGGACACAAGATAACAAGTGTTGGCAAGTGTGTGAAGAAAAGAAAACCCTCGCACACAGTTGATGGGAATGTAGATTGCTACAGCTATTATGAAGAAGCAGTATAAAAGCTTTTCAAACAATTAAAAATAAAACATATTGAATCCAAATGTAATTTCTGGGTAGATATGCAAAAGAAATGAAATCAGTACCTAGGAGATATACCTGCACTCCCACGTTCATTGCAACATTATTCACAGTATCTAAGCTATGAATAAATACAACTTGTATCTATCCAAGGATAAATAAAGAAAATATTTTAGATATGTACAATGGAATATTATTTAGTCATTAAAGAAGAAAATTATTCCTTTTTCCACAATGTGGATGACCCTTATAAATGCATTTTTAAGTGAAATAAGACAGATACCAAAAGACAAATATTGTATATTGTCACTTAGTGCTGGGGTTCAAATATTCATCATGGATGGCAATGGATATGTTAATTAATTTGATTGTGGCAAACATGTACAAATCATCATGTGTACATCTTAGATATATCCCTCTTTATTTCATAATTAAATACCTTTTAAGAGATAGCAACATTTGGTATAAACTTGAGATAGACAACAATATGCATTTAAACTTTTGTCCATATTCTATGTTAAATTGTTTTTTTTGTTTTAGGTAATAATATAATCTAATATAATCTGGGCATTATAATGAATCAATTAATTGATAACATCATCTTAATTAAAAGGTGAGCAAGAAATGTTAAGTATGTCGGAGGTTTTGGTAAGATCTAAGTGCTCTGTAAGGTGAGAGATAAACCCTCAGAAGATTTAAGAGTTTTGCACGTATATTAAATTTTTAAGGTCCAATGGACTGGGACGTGCTATGACATATTCTTTGACATAAAAGACAAATTATTATATCGTACACTTTCCAATACAACACCTTTTAATTCAGGTAGATTTCTGAAGGCATTTTGCTCACTTGGCTAATACGGTTCTACCCATTTACTGAGTGATGGGTGAGGATGCCAAATTTGTAGGGCAGCAGAAAACTGCTCAGTAGCTGGCCAGGTCTACAGTAAAAACAACCTTGCCCTTTTGGCCACATGGCCGAGGAGACCCTATTTTATTAAATTATTAGTGGTGGAAAAGATGGCAAACATCAGTAGTAGTGTAACGTAGATATGTAAGGCTCTTGAACAAGGACATGATGTTGGCACAAAAAAATTGCATACCATTTGAAGAAACCACTCCTTATGTGCTAGTGGGTCCTGACCATGGAATATCAAATTACCACATGGTCAGACTTTCTCATCATAAACCAGGTTCTATTAGACCCATAAAATCAAAACCAGGCCTTTCTAAAGAAAATTATTAGAAGATTGAATTGATACAAATAAAATTGGGTGGGTTTCACAATTAAACTCCATGATCATGTGGCTCAGAGTCTGTTCGCACCCCCATGTCATCCACTAGTGTTAAACTGGTGTATTTATCTGAGGTCACAGCCACGTGGCATATGAGTTGCATCAATGTGACCATATGATAGATAAGGCAAACAACCATTGTATTTGTTGTTTTTCATGCTTCTGATAAAGACATACCTGAAACTGGGCAATATACAAAAGAAAGAAGTTTATTGGACTCAGAATTCCACATGGCTGGGGAAGCCTCATAATCATGGCAGAAGGTGAAAGGTACATCTCACATGGCAGCAGGCAAGAGAAGAGAGCTAGTGCAGGGAAACTCTCATTTTTATGTAACCATCAAATCTCATGAAACCCATTCACTATCGTGAGAACAGCATGGGAAAGATCTGCCCCCATTATTCAATCATCTCCCATTGGATCCCTCTCCTAACATGTGGGAATTATGAGAGCTACAAGATGAGATTTGGGTGGGGACATACAGCCAAACCATATAAGCCATCCTGAGCTCAAAATGGAAAGGGAGAGTCAATATACATAAACCAAAAGTGGGGTGCTTCTATATGACAGTTACACTTAGAGATAGTGGTAAATGACTGTCATGACAGGAAGTTGTTAATGTTCAGAGTAGTAGCTGATACACTTGGTTATCTACTTTGTGTGGAATGAGACAAACACTGTCAACAGTGTATAACTGGAATGTGTAGTTTCAGGGCCAGGAAGGAAAAACATAAAACAGTGTCTAGACAAGGGGCCATGTAGATAGGCATGTGGGAATAGGCACAAAATGTGAAGATCTTTGTATCTACCAAAACTGATCCATTCGTGAAAATGCATTAAATCACTTAGTAGAGAGAATTATTCCTCAAGTTGACTCAAATCAATCCCCTGTTATCAGCCATTCTAGTGCTGGAAAAATTGATGAATGAATAAAGTAACCATTGTGGAAGAGAGGAAGATATACATTAGCCTTACTTTAAGGCTCTTATTCACCAATGTTGATCTAAGAACAACTTCTGCCAAAGGTTCAACCAGCCAACTTATAAAGAATGAAAACAAAATATTACTCCTTAATAAAGAATCACCATAGTTTAAAGAATCACCCTCAAGTATGCTAACCAGTCATTTGATGATAAGTTGACTGCATTGGATATCGTCCACTCTGGAAAGAAGTGATAAGAATTAATACATATTTAGAATACATTTACTTTTCTTTACCATAGTGCTTCAATAAATACCACTATTTAAGGTGGCATTTGGACCATTCACTTGGGGTCCTAAATAACATCAACAGACCATGGGCTCTAGAGCAAATGAGACTCTAGAGCAAATGAGATGCAGCAACACATAAGCAACTTTGAGCTCCATTATTTCTATCACATATTGCATCATTCAGAAACTACCAGCCTCATAGTAATGTAACAGTGTCTGGGATGTGCAACTGAGGTGTCATCTTGGAGATGATATCCTAGCAGGTTTAGCTGACTGTGAACATCAAGAATAGAACTGCTGGTTGGGCACAGTGGTTCACGCCTGTAATCCCAGCACTTGGGGAGGCCGAGGTGGGCAGATCACGAGGTCAGGAGATCGAGACCATCCTGGCTAACACGGTGAAACCCCATCTCTACTAAAAATACAAAAAATTAGCTGGGCGTGGTGGCGGGCACCTGTAGTCCCAGCTACTCAGGAGGCTGAGGCAGGAGAATGGCATGAACCTAGGAGGTGGAGCTTGCAGTGAGCCAAAATCATTTGGCCACTGCACTCCAGCCTGGGCAACAGAGCAAGATTCCATCTCAAAAAAAAAAAAAAAAAAGAATAAAACTACTATTATACAATGGGAATCAGGAAGAATGCTTTAAGCACAAGGCAACCCATAGGGGTATGTCCTATGCTTCTCCCAAAGTGTTATAGAGAATGAACAAGTAGAGCATTCATGACCTGAGAAAGTCATGGTGACCAGGAATCAGGTCCCTCAGAGAAAAGAGTTTGTGTTGCCTCATCATGTAAGTTTGTAAGTTACTTAGACTATCAGAAGTACTAGCACAGGTTGAGGCAAATGTAAAATGAATTGCAGAGAAGAACTATAATTGTTTTCTTTACACCAGATGTGGCAGTTGTGGCTATAATTTTTCCCATTTTTCTTTATTTTCAGTTGTCACAAGGAAGAGATACTCCTAGCCAAAAGTGATTTATTTCTTTTTTCCTTCTCTCTCTTTCTTACCTCATATACACTCTCTCTCTTTCTGTCTTTGTCCTTTTTTCATTTAATCACCTATGCAAGTATATTTGAAAATCTCTGATTCTCCAAAGTAAATTGTTTTACCAATCTTAAAATGTCATTTGAGAGAATTTGATTAAGTAGTGGAAAAATACACCTAGATAGAAGAAAAAACAATTTCTTCTAGGTATCATTATTTTATTGTATAAAATAAAAATATGAATGTATCATTCAATAAATTGTCATATAATGGCAAATATCTAGAAGATAATTGTAATGTTCCCAACACAAATAAAAGTTAAATGCTTGAGGTGATGAATATCTCAATTATCCTGATCATTTCACATTATATACAGATAGTTCACGTGTACCCCCTACATATGTACAAATATTATATATCAACAACAAAAGATGGCATTTAAAATTAAATATCATGGCAGTGTACTCACAGGGTAGATACTGGTAATAGTTGTGGGTTTTAAAATTGTGTGTTATGTCGTCTAGCCTGTATAAGTAATTTTATTTTAAAAATATTTTGATCATCAGATCACAGATATAAAAAGCAAAACCAAAAGAAAACCAAAATAAAGTGTGTTGTTGGGCAATAGCATGGCAAGCAATAAATATTAAACTTGCAAGTGCTGAAAGAGTTGCCTAAGCTGTTTTCAGCACTAGGGTAAAAAAGAAACAAAAATCAGTAAACTCTTTATTCAGCAAACATGTCAACCAATTATGACTAAAATAAGGAAAGGCAATGAGATATTTTTAAAATCTACTCAATGTAAGAATTCAGATATATATAGCCAAGCCTAGCTAAAACTTGACGAAAAAAAATAAAGTATAGTGAACAAAAAGATAAAGCATAAATATGCATAGAATATGAGAACAGGAAATCTATGGAGTCGAAACTACTTGGTTTAATCATTTTCACTCTGTCAATGACTCATACATATGCAGTCTCTCTACTTGGTGCTAGATAGACTCAGCCTGAGTACTTGTTTGCTTGAATTGTTTCAAATTCTTTGCATGCTTGCTTTGGAAGATCAGTGGAGCAACTGGGTAACGTCCGCATCTGTTGAGCATTAACGCCATGGCCACAAATTTCTATTTTCTTTCCAGCTGTGTGCCCTCTGAATCTGGGTTTAACTGGAGAAGAAATGACAGAATGAGATACAATGCAATCCAAATAGCTGGATTTTAACTTTTTAGCACTATCAAATTCAAACCTGATCATGAATCTGTATCTCTGCCTTTACAAATAGTTTATTTTTCCTTCTCCTAATAAAGACGCCGTGTTCATCATCAGAATTGTAATGCCCCCTATTTATATTGTTTTCTGTTCTGTTGGTGCTGTGGACAAAGCTATGTATTCTATTGTGGTACCAAAGGAAAGACTGTCCATATGTTTTAAATACAGTACTGTTTCAAAGCGTAAAATACTTATCTTATAGCAAGAAAGGAGCTGCAGAACAAGTAAAACTGATTAAACATTTTTGTTAGTTTGTTTTTACTTTAAGAATACAGCAGCTCTGCTAAAAGTTGAAACTGTTAAAGAGACTAAGACAGTTTTATTTTTGTTAAATAATATATTGTAGATATTTGAGAAATAAAATGGTATAGGGTAATTTCTATAAGATTTCAAATTGTAAGAAATGTTTATTATTCTCCTGATCATTTATTTGTCCATTTGTTTTTTCTTTTCTCATGATGAAAAACATGAAGTACTTAAGGTGCACTAAGCCACAACAAGTGCACATATTGTTGAAGTCTTAAGATGTTAAGAAGTAAATTAATACATTTTACATAAGGACTCTAAACATTTCTATCAGTTCAATAGATATTTGTACCTAGAGTCTATTTTCTTTTTTGTTGTTTTTTGAAACGGAGTCTCGCTCTGTCACCCAGGCGGGAGTGCAGTGGTGCGATCTCGGCTCACTGCAACCCCTGCCTCCTAGGTTCAAGAGATTATCCTGCCTCAGCCTCCCAAGAAGCTGAGATGACAAGTGCCTGCCACCTTATCTGGCTAACTTTTGTATTTTTAGTAGAGATGGGGTTTCACCATGTTGGACAGGCTGATCTTGAACTCCTGATCTCAGGTGATCTGCCTGCCTCAGACCCCCAAAGTGCTGGGATTAACAGATGTCTAGTTTCTATGTTCTAAGTGCTAATATTTGATAAGCAGTCCTCCCAAACTTCTGTGTTCCCACTAACATTTTGTATTAACTTTGGTCATTGCAGTGGGAGCATCAGACACTTCAGATAAAATTTTTGTTTCTGAAACACTCTCAGTGACTTGAGAGACTCAGAGAGTATAAGATAAGAATTACAGTTTAAACTCTGAACAACCTTTGGAAATCATCTATTTTAGAGAATATGCTGAAGAAATATTTTGAAAACAATAGACAACATAGATAGAGAACTTCACTAAATAGAAAAAAGGGATATATCACTGGATTCTTACTGTTCTTTCTTCTTAGTAGATTATTTCAATTTCATGATTTTCTGTGAGAGGCAATAAAAATAGCTATCAAAATATAGAAATATATATCAATATTCAGAAAGAAAATGTTTTGGGGGACCTTTGGAACTTCATCACTTTCATATTATTTTGAGTTTCTTTAATACACTGTCTTAAGAGAGGGTGGGATGAAAAAATATATACTACATTTCATTGGTATGTAACTAAAGTACAATTTTAAACCATATTAATGACATGACATATAAAATGGCAAATCTGTTTTTATTAAAAATTATATCTTCTACAATATAACATGCAAATTCAATATATAGTTTTTGACTAAAAATATGTTGTTAGGAGTCTGGACGGAATCACTTATGCAAGTAACAAATTCCTGCATTGTATGTTGGAGTGGGAGGAACTTGGTGATATTACACAGAAACCAACAGATTTTATGTTTCTTTTCTTAAGGCAGAATATATTTGCAGCTTCGATGCCAACAAAGAAATATTCCTCCACAATTGCAGAAATTTATACAGACACTCAGAATAGTGGGCACTCAATATTAAGTAGTGTTTCTCAAATTACTGGGTATGCCCAGCTGTATGAGAATCATCTTAGGGTTTTAATGTATCAGAATTTATGAGTGGTCTTAGGGATGTATATTTTGAAAACATTCAAGGGAAACACTGAAACAAAGTCAGTGAGGCTACAAAACACTATCATTCCTAGGTTGAAATGCAAATTGTGCAACCATTATTTGGCAGAGTTAATTGAATTTAGCCAGACTCTACAGCTATTAATAGATAAAAAAGTACACATAAAATAAATTTTAAGAAACTGTATGGGACTAGAAACATTCTATAACTACTAATTAGGTACTTAAACAAAAAGATACGTGTTAGTATAGACTATTATCACAAATTTTAATGAGAACACACAAATGAGAATCAGATCTTTTTTAAAAAAGGAATATCAACTAGGGCAGATACTGTCCCTTATAAATTTTTCCTGTCTTTTTATTTTGCATGTCATGATTGAAGCCCTCTCCTACACTCAAGGTATTTCTCATGACTTGCCAGATGACAGAGCCCATCACCTGTTTTAGATGCTGTATGTAACAGATACTCACTTTTTCAGCCTCTCTTGCAGCTAGGACTTAGGCAGCTAGGCTACCCCAACCACACAGATCAACCCCAGAGATTTAACTTGGAACTAATGAAAATAGAACAGAGACCAAGGAAAATCATTTCTGATGCTTTAGTTATAGAAAAATTAAGTTTCTGGGGCAGCAGGGCAGTCAAAGCTGTTGGTGGTGATACCTGGCTGGTTAAAGCATTACTGTGCTCTCCAGTGGTGTTCCCACTGCACTGGTTCATACCCTGTGTTTGGGTTTGGCTTCTGGTCCTATAGCCTCTGATCCTGGTTAAAGAACCTTTCAGTGATTCTGAGAGCCAATCGGTATTCATTTAAAAAAATCATTATCTGCTTAAAGCAATCAGAGGCACTTTCTGCTGCTAATAATTAAAATCTCTGATAAATGAATTTGATGTAAGAAATTTTATATATTTTTATTTATATAATTTTTAAAATATGTTATACATTAGTTATTGTTTATATTAATGTTTGTTTAATGTACATTACTTGTAAATTGTTCTTATTTTGTTGAGTAGTGTTAAATCAAATAATTTATGCTGTATAAAATACTGTCTTATTCATTATAATATAATGCTGTATTACTCATAATTACCTTCACACTACTTTATTTAAATCTCATAAGTATTTTGATACTCAACTTGCTGAAAAAAAAACAGAAAATTTAAATGATTTATGCAAGGTCACTAAGCCAGGAAATGGCAGTAAACCAGTGTCTTCAGTGTATAACCCTTTGATTTTCAACTTACGCTATGTTGCCTTTAATAAGAGTTCCAAGGAAGACGGAAACACATATCTATCTGAAGGGAAATCTAATTTTTGACTGTATGAAATGAGATTAGCCAATGTAGACTTTAAATTTAAAATTGTATATCTGCATCTACATCTATAAATTTTCATGTCTTACCAGACCCTCAACAGCCTACATATTTTCTTTGATGTCCTTTTGAAGACAGTGCCCGATCTTCTCTTAGAGGAAGTTCAGTGAAATTGTATATATCCATGCTGAAAAAGAAAAAAAAGAAAAAACACCTTGCTACCACAATCAAATTTCAATAAAATTCTGAGAGTGAAAGGGAGAGATAATGAGGAAAAATAAAGAGCTTATTTCATTTCTCGGAGGTTTATTTCTGGTTTTCTTTCCTTGTGGCCGAATATATTTTTACAGGCTGATATACAAAAGAATAAGCAAACATTAATTGTCACAAGGTGTTCAAAGTTTTCTTCAGGATGTTGCCAGAGGCAGCAGTAAATGCTTTGAAGCTGTGTATGGGAGGCAGTATTTCTTGCATTTAAAAATTTTCCTTTTCTACCCTATGTGCAACTTCTTAGACTCCCATTCTTGTATTCCTCCAAAGCAGTTCCTCTAATACCCACTGTGGAGTTTACATCCAAATTATATCAACAATAATTTACTTCATTTGATTTCTGAGCCTCATTTTAGCAACATTTAATGCTTATGATGATTGGCTCCACTTGTTACAGCTCATATCATGGAGTCTGTCTCAGGAGTGGGCCCTCGAGCATCTAGTCTCTTATATCACTCACTGACACTTTCTGTTTACACTGACCCGGTCTTCAGCAAAGGAGTCATTTCTGGTTTCTAATTCATGAAACCACCATCAAATCTGAGGCTCTTTCCATATTCATTGGTTCAAATCTTCCAAGATACCAATTTATACTCCTCATGGTATAGCTGCTGTCTGTCCCCATTCAACAACCACTGGCCTGAGCAAACACATACACACACACACATACCCCCCACACACTCCCACACACATGTACACAAGCCTGCACTATCCCAGCTTTCAAATGCCTTCCCATTTACATTAGTTTTGTTCTAAAAATATAAAAACTTAGTTGGTTATATTAATCATTGGGAAGGGAATGATCTTGGACTAGGACTGATCTTTTGAATTTCAAACTGCTTCCAGCTTGTAATATAACAAAACTATACTTTTGTCTAGAACCTACAGCCTTTTATTGTACTGTGGGCACAAGACCAAGTAGATCTGCATGAGAGCCAACAGCTATAAACCATCTGGACCTGACATACTCCAGCTCTCAGAGGTTCTCCTGGCAGTTACTATTTTGACATGAAATCCCAGTTCTTTGAGCATTTGTCAGAGGCACTGGAAGATCTTCAGAGACCACTGTTAAAAAGGGAAAACAAATTAACTGAAGGGGTCGTAATTCTACCTATTTCACTTCTTGTTCTCTCAGGCTAAAGGAGAAAAAAAAAGACAAAACCATCTTTAACCTTTATAACTCATTTAGAATATCTAGGTGGCTGACAAGTAGAAATACAGTGTTCGGAGAAGTGCAAATGTATCTAGAGTTTAAAGTTTTAGCAACCATGACATAACAGCATACGGTTTTTAGAAGAGTAGGAATGCTCAGAAAAATTGTAGACTACAGTAATTTATTAAAATGTCTGTTAGAAAGTCATATTCTCTTTAATTGCACACGGTCTTGTTAAGATCTTCAAGCAGGGAAGCATTTGCCCTATTTTGGCCCTACCTCATGACTATAGATTAGAACTGCACATCTAAATTGGCCAAATGTCAGAATAATTTAAGGCACTATAATTATAGGGTTTTGAGCATTTCAATGAGTTAATGATCACGGTTTAGGAAGATGAATCAAAGCTTAGAGAAATATGGTATGGAGCTGGCTTTTTTCTTTGCTGGAAAGAACTTCTTTTTCCTTCTCTCACTCTTTTCTCTTTGGACTCATAGATCCAAAATGCAAGTCTGAGAGGTATATTTGGTTCCCTAGCTTGAGAACTTTACCTTCAGCGACTGGAGCTCTACAAGGAGTTAATGATGGAAAAGTCTATGAGCATGGTTGCACTTCATCAACTCTCTTTTTGGTTTGCGATCCCAGTGAATGAGACTAAGGGAAAAAAAAAAAAAAGTCTCTGATGAGCTCTGCACTAAGCACTGGGATTCGTTTTCTTTTTCTGCTGAATCTTCTCATTTATAAATTTACTCAGGATAGATAATAAAATAACATTGGATTCAGGTTTGGTTATTCATTGAGAAGTATGCCAGAGGAAAGGCCTACTTTGTATCTAATCCCTCAGGCCTGCATTGTTTAGGAAGAAAGGAAATCTCAGTTTGGTCTGCTTAGTTTACTGTGATTTTATATTGGAGACTTGAGCTCCACCTAGTAATACAGAGCTAATTTGCCCTGGTTTGTTTGTCAGAGATTTGAAGGGAGAAGTCATTAATCAAGAGAAGGATTTGGAAATTCCTATTTGTCATAATATCCTTGAATACATATGTTGCATCCATTTTGTAAGTACTAACTCTAGAATGATATTTTATGGAAGTACAAGATGTAGGACGTAATTTTCTTCATTCCGACTCTTTAGCAACAGGCTCTGTGAGCTCCTTCAAAGTCTGTTCTAACTGCAGAGAACCTCTTCCCAGATTATGCCCTTTCTTAGGTAGCCTGGGCAAGGTGGGACTAAAAAGGTGAGGATGTTTTCACCTGACATGGACGCTCTCCTTGGCAATACTCTCTCTTGATATCCCCTATAGGTTGGTTGAGGATCGGTCAATCCTCTATTATTCTTCAAGCTTTTTTCTCTGAACCATCCTGGTTCCATTTCCTTTCTTTTAAAGATATTTAATCCTAATAAACATCTTGGACCCCCAACTCTATGTCTCCTCGCATTCTAGATAACCCAAACTGTGATATATTACTTATATATTTTATCTATATTTATATACGTTATGTATTAGTTATTAATATGCACATAAACAGAAAACAAATATAGTAAATATATATGAATATGTACACATATGTGTGTGTGTTTTATTTGAAAGCAGAAATTAGTAACCTCTTTTCTTAGATCTCTTGCAGTCTCAGAAGCTGTACAACACAGATGATAAACTACATCAAGCAGCATTTCTGTTTCCTCAAGTTTTTTAATTCCTTTCTCTGCATTATTCCAAGGGAATTTTAGCCACTCACAGTATTTTGTCGTATGCTGATATCGAATTCCATATACGTATTAGCCACTCCAGCTAGTAGTCAGAGCAACGAGAGGTTCAGAAACTACCATATTCAATACAGATTTAGCCCTTTTTTCATACTGATTATGTTGTGTGAAGGTTTAATATCCTGAAGCCACTTGGGGGAAGAAAACGTAGTCAAAGAGAATAATCTAATTAATAAGAACTGGGAGATAAAAATTACATGATAAGTGCCTGTCTATGAAAATGTATAGTCTATTGAACCTGGTATAAGAGTTGGTGAATCAAAATGTGCTCCTGACAATAACTATTTCTCAATATTCCTGAATGTAAGTAAACAAGAAAGAAGAGCCTCCGGGAAGAGAGAGAAAGGAGTGGAAGGAAGAGGAGTAGAGGGAGTAAAGGGTGATGGATATTGAGTCTTTGAGAGCTGATTACATTTCTGCACGCTCACTGGACCTCTAGCGGTAGGTCACTATTACCAGAAAAATCCTCTAACAGTCATGTTGGTTTTCATTTATAAACATTTAGAAATAACTGCTAAAGTTATGGTTATAGCTCATCTATACCAACCATGTAATTACCACAAAAATACTAGCTAAATCTTTTAAAAATTGATCTAATTGTTAGTTTTGGTATCTTACTGGTTCCCTAGTTGAAGCATATAATGTGCCCTTCTCTTAGATATTTCAGCAAACCCATAGTGTTCAGTTTGTAATATGTAGCCATGTTGTTCCAGCCACACATTGAGTAAATTGGTACCAACCTAACGATCTCTGCTTAACCGGCCTTAGATGTTCTATGATTAATTAGGTATGTGCATTAAGCAGCACAGGCCTTATTAGATCATCAAGATTTGGCTGCTATTTATATTATGTTGATATTATTTGATTGATACAATTATCTCCTCTTTATTCTCATCTTAACTTTCTAGTTGCTTCTTTTTTTCTGTCATCTTCTAAACTTCTTCTACCTTCTAAAACCATGTAATTATATGGAATGCCCAATGTTTTCCTTTTCCTGCTTTTCTCCTCTGCTCTGCTTTGGTCTCTTCTCATCAATCCTGCCATTTCCTCCTTTCCTTTCTCGTCTTTCATCTTCTCTTCTAACCCTGTCTGTTTCACAATTTCCAACACTTTCTCTAAATATATTTCCCAAATATGGCTTCTAACTTGCTCTCCAATTCTGCAGTCCATTTCTATCAAGGGCTGCTGTTTTGAAATTGACTTTCTAATGATTAATGAAACAGAATATGGAAAGGACAAGTGCTAGGTGCTGAAGTCATCAGTTTAATTCTACCCCTCTTTTTATTTAAAAGTAAGAATTTCACAGGGGAAAAAGGCAGAAGAACTATGGTAGTCCTTGAAGGGAGATTAATATATAAAAATAAACAAGTCTTCAAAAATTACAGTAACAGTAACAGTATGGTAGTTCGCTGTTTACGGTAGGTCTTTCACATATGCCTTATAGCTTCAGTTACCATGTTAACGATGAGGAAGTTGATATTCAATGAGACTGAGCACCTTCTGTGTGAGATTTCCTACATGCAGTGAAGAAGGAAGGAACTCAGGTCTTTAGATGGAACATGATCTGTTGTTCATACCATTTGACAGCATGTCCTGTTTCATTAACATTCTACTGATCTTTGTGAAGAAATAAAACATGACATGACTTAATTAAAGCTGCCGCTGTTTCTGTCAGCTGTAAATCAGGGTCTGGTGGTAGGACTTGAGGTAAAGGGCGGTCAGACAAAAGTTAAATGGCTTTGTGTGAAATACTCTGCTTCACACACTTCGTAGTCCAAGTCCAGTACAGCGTTTCCACGCACAGGAGCTTCAACCATGGCATCTCCCTGTGGAATCACCTACGTACGGTTTTCTTGTAGTGGAAGTCTGGAAAGAAAACTTCTAGATACTGTCTTGTGTGGGGCAAATAAAGTAAATCTGGCTCTGTCTCACCTAAAACAGATTCGACATCACTTTAGTAGAGAGTTAATTAATGTCACAAGCCTTGGCTTCACTGAGATTGGCACAGGAAGAAATTGTTTTGATCTTTCTAAACCTAAAATTCCTTATGCGTAAACTGAGGGGAGAAAGCTTGTTTGATAATTAATTGAGGTATTACACCCAGACAGTTAATTTAGTGCATAAAACAGTCTTATAATGGTTAGTGTTGTCCGTCATGATCTTGAATAAGTTGTTACTAAGCTGTAGTGAAAGGACATACATTTGGGGGTTAAACAGGTGTGATTTCAAATTCCTCTTCTACCAATTACCTATTGTTATGAAATTAGGCAGATGATTTCTCTTTTTTTCTGAGCCATACATTTCCTGCATATTGGGTATATTACCTCACTATAGATATAGAGTGAAGATTAAATGTTATGAATGTCAAGCTCATAGAAAGCTCAATGCCCGAGAGATGGTGAGAGATAAACAAAAATTCTCTTGCCCTTTGCTCTCTCGAACACCTAATGATCTGAGCTTCTTTGCAAAATGAATTTTTGTTCAAGCTGCTCATCAGCCATGTTAAGGAGAAAAATAGCACTTTCAATCTTTGACTCTACGGTTAAATACCTTGCTTAACATTTTCTTAAGCACTTTGCTGATAAAAACCATATATTCCTAGTTATACTATAATCAGTATTTTCTTCTGTTTTTAAAATTTCCTTTTAAATAAAATCTTTAAACACAAATTATAGAAAAACAATGAAAATATACTCACATACTCAACATAAAGATTAAAGACACACAAACATTTTCATATTTTTAGATGTTTATTTTTCTCTTTTTAGGAAACAAAACATTAACAATACAGCCAAAGCATTATCCTTTATCTCTTTGTGTGCTCTTCCCTTCTCAGAAATAGAGTTTAGTGCATTCATATCATTGCTTCTTCATATATTACAATATAAACTGTATTTCTAAAATACACTACTGTTTGGTGTGTTTCTTGAAGATTTGATATAACTCATCTGAAAAAAACTATATCTTTGTGATTAGATTTTAAATTACTATTTGCTTTCTTTATATTGTTATTTTATTTGCAATTACAAATGTTTTGACAAATTGTTCCCATAAATGTTTACCTTACTTTTTATTACTATAGGCACAATGTTGTTTATACAATTTTTTTTTCTACTCTATCTGTCATCATGCTATCCTTTCAATCCCAGTTTTGCTTACCTATGCTTTCTCCCATTCTTAGCCAGAATTATAGGTTATTTTATTATCCTGTTTAAATATATAGATAGTGGTCTTAAGAATTCTCTCCTATTGTAATTGCTTTTATTTTATTGGTTCTAACCCTTATATTCTTATATCCATCATTCTATTTTTAAAATGTTGCTTTTTTGTTCTTTTTCTGACTATATGAGCTAAATGCTTAAACCGTTCTTTGTATTTTATTTTGTAATTTATAAATGTAATGCTGTGGCTTTCCCTCAAGTTTGTTTTCACTTAGTGTCTGTATGAATGTACAGTGCTTTAATTTTTCTTCATTCTAATTATTTATTTTATTAGGTTGGTGGAAAAGTAATTGTGCTTTTTTGCCACTAGTTTTAATGGCAAAAACCGCAATTACTTTTTCACCAATCTAATATTTCAATTGTGATTTCCACTGTCAATTACTTATTTAGAAACATGTGTTGATATTTCCAAATAAAAAGGATTTTGATGTGATCTTTTTGCTATTCCATTGGAATCAGAGAATGTAATCTCTGTGGTATTGACTGACATTTTTTGAGCCTCCTACTACAGTTCAGTACATTGGCAATTTTTGTAAATGTTCTGTGCATGCATGAAAAGAATGTATGTTCTTTCAGTATCAGGTGCACTGTTCTATTGTATCTTTAGAGGAAGATTGACGTTCATATTTTCTATACTTTGATTATTCTTCCAGCCTGTTTGAGCTATCGCTGATTTATAAAAATCAGCTTTTAGTGGAAGGGGATTTGCACATTCTTATTGTAATTCTATGTTTTTGCTTAATGTATTTTCGAGTATAAAATTCATGTCATATTGCCAGATAAATAATAAGACACTATGATTCTTTTATTGTTATCTAAATAGCTTTTATGCTGAAAAAAAAATTTGCTTAATGTTTCCTTTGTGCATTATTAATACAACTAACTGTATTTTACCCCTTAGTTTTTAACATCATGTTTCTCAATTTCTTTACTTTCTACCTTTCTGTCGTATATTTTGCTTTAGGTGTAACTCCTTTAAATTGCATATACCTGTTTTTATTTTTCTTAAAATATTTATCTTCTAAGTGGTGACTTACATTTTTTCATTTATTTGTGTGTGATTGTTGACATATTTGATTCATTTATACAATCTTATTTTGTGTGTCTTGTTTATTATCCATTTACTTTGAGTGTATTTTTCTTCTTTTCTGTTTTATATTTTATTGATCAAGGTTTCTACTTATCTTTTCTTATCTCTACGGAGTTGAAAATGTTATATTCCATGTTTCTTTCTTTAGGGATTACTCTGAAAGATTGAACATGCCTAAAAAGAAACCAAAATATATTTCAAAGATGATCAATATTTCCATCCTATTCCTTAATAACAACAAATCTTTAGAATGCTTTGTCTGAATATTCCCTCATATCATAACATTGTAATTTTTTTCTTGTCTTTTAATTATTATGCTGTCCCTCCAAATTTATTGTTATTGCTGTTGCTTTATACCGCCAATACTTATTTATAGTTTGCTGTATTTTTATATATTTGTTTATTTTCTCTGGCTTTATTTCCCAATTTTCCACTTAATTATCCTTGGTAATTTTTGGTGTTGTTTAAAAATTATCTGGTTGTTTTCATCTTTATTGTTAATCACTTAAACACAATGTTGCCTTTTATTTTGCTATTTTATTGTCTTAATTGGTTGTGACACTTATCTGTTAGCTTATTTTTACTAATGATTCTTATTAATGGTAAATGTTCTCCATATGATTGTGTGCATTCATATGTGGGCTCATTTTTAGTGGCACTATTCTGTTTGGTAGGTTTTATATAACAAGGCCAGATGTATCCTTACATTCTCCACTCAAGTTGAGTCTGCAAGATCTTCAGTGATGTTTATAGTTCATGAATAAATTTTATGTTACATTCTTGGCTTATGGTTTCTTAAACAAATTAGGAAGAGTAAATGTGATCATCAGACATATAAGGGACATAGGTCAGGATTTTCTTTCCCTGGGGATTGTGTATTATGCAGCCAAAGCTTGCTTGCTGTCTCCATAGCCTGTTGGACAACACTTTGTAATCACACTTACACTAAATGCATTTATCTTTGCGACTTCTGCCTTCATTCAGATGTCCACCTTGGTCTTTGGCTTTCAAGTAGCCATAAAACCCCAAAATCGTGGGCTATTGTGGCCAACACATTACTAGAACATGTATTTAGTCGTTTAAACACTAATCATTTTGTTTTTTTACTTTCTTTTTTGTTTACTGAGCATAGAGATTACCTTTCTTATGATTAGTGAGCTCCATAATGTATTTTGTGGCTGCTTTTATTGTTGTTGTTATATGTTATGCAGTAAGTCTAGGTACCCGGGATAAAATATTTGCCATAGTTCACCATCTTGCCTAAAACTGGAATTCTCTAATTGTTCCTTCCTGAAGAAGCTAACAAAATGAGGATATTTGAAGTTACCTGTAATCTAAGGTATTAGGAATTTTTTAATAAAGAAAATTAAGGCCATATTTTAGCCATTAGTCTACTACTTTCAGGATTTGTGGTGTAAGCATATGTGACCTTTAGTGTTATTTATTTCATAATTTTTTTAAATCAACACACTAAAATATAAGACAATCAAATAAAAATAGATCAAAAGTGAAAACAAAAAGTCAAATGGATTATTTACCCTGGAGGTGAAAGAAATCAGGCACATTCCTCAGCCCTGGGCTCAACACAAACAGGCCCAGTACAAACACATCCCACCATATATCTCTCAATTTCCTGAGCCCAGTACAAACACCATATATCTCTCAACTTCCTGAGCCCAGTACAAACACATCCCACCATTTATCTCTCAATTTCCTGAGCCCAGTACAAACACCACCTGGAAAATCCCCGATAAGGACACAGCCATTTGTAGTTTTACTGAAAGCGTGGGAACCAATAGAAAAACTAGTAAATGTATAACTTAAAATGTAAACCAATTGTAATGCTGTAACCAAGAGAATTCCCTTGTTCCTCTGTAACTTTACTATCCTATTTACCTCGGGCTATAAAAGGCAAGCACTCGCATTGTTGGGGGCCCTCTTGTATGCTGTGGAATGGAGGGACCAAGTTCGAACTTGCAGTAAAAGATCCTTGCCGCTTGGCTTTGACTCTGGACTCTGTTGGTCTTCTTTGGGGAACAAACGGTCTGGGCATAACAGAGTTTAGCAGTAATATCTGTAATATCTGGTAAATCATAGATTTGAGAAGCTACTTACAATTTCCTACTTAAGCACTAAATTAGATATGTAACTGTTTTGATTAATTTTGTCTGTTTTACTACCTAAGTTCATATATTATGAGAATAAAACTTCCATTACACACATTAGAAAACTGGAATCATAAAAAAAAATTATCACCTATAGTCTTCAAAAATTAGATAAATATAGTTATCAATATTTATGATGCTTATTTGAAAAAATGTAGTTAAAATGCATAGTGTGTTTTAATTTTAATAGTTTACTGGATGATAAATATATTTTTCTATCATTTAACTTCAAACACTTATAGTAATTAAATTTAATAATTATGTTATTCAATTTTTTAAAAAGGTTTTGGTTTTGAATTGTTTTTATAGCATCTACTGATATTTGCATTTTAATTTTTTTGTACTCTTAGATTATAAACACTTTGAGAGCTAAAAATGCCTTACTTATATAGAGCTCTGTATGATGTCCAGTAAATTACTTGGAAGGAAATAAAACTCAATGTTAAAATAAATTAAGTTGGTCAAAATAATAAAAGCTATGGGGTGTACAATTATTGAGCAATTGTTTATTATGAAATTAATTGGATTTTTGTTATTACCACCATATCAGAACTAATATTTCTGTAGTCATCACTCACATGGGAAAAATATTAATGCTTTTAGCTTTGTATGTGTAAGTTGACACTAATACTTCTTATGTTGGGAACAGGCCACCAAATCTGGCCATAAACTGGCCATAAACAAAATCTCTGAAGCACTGTGACATGTTTGTGATGGCTATGATGCCCATGCTGAAGGTTGTGGGTTTACTTGAATTAGGGCAAAGAACACCTGGCCCACCCAGGGGAGAAAACCGCTTAAAGGCCTTCCTGGACCACACACAATAGCATGAACGATCTGTCCCTTAAGGACATGTTCCTGCTGCAGGTAACTAGCCCAACCCATCCCTTTGTTTCCGCCCATCCCTTTATTTCCTGTAAGAAATGCTTTTAGTTAATCTATAATCCATAGAAACAATGTTTATCACTGGCTTGCTGTCAATAAATATGTAGGTAAATCTCTGTTCAGGGCTCTCAGTTCTGAAGGCTGTGAGACCTCTGATTTCCCACTCCACACTCTATATTTCTGTGTGTGTGTCTTTAATTCCTCTAGCGCTGCTGGGTTAGGGTTTCCATGACCAAGCTGTTCTTGTCGAGTGGTGCCCATACCTGGGGCTCAAACCCGGGTTGAAGGGTTGCCAGAGCAATGGTTGGGGAATGTGGAACTAAGCTGGAGGACACCCGAGTACTCTTAAGCAATCCCCATGGTGAGTAAGAAAATGAGCTCGGAAGTCTGAGGGTAACAATGGGGCAAGTGTGGGCTCTGGTTCGCTCCACCTTGGAACCTTTTCACACTAATGATGAGGAGGAAGGAAAGTATAACCAAGTAACAGAAGAAGTAACAAAACAGGTTTGTTTGCCAGCTAAAGCTAAAGTGGAAAAGGAGGGAGAGGTTCATCCCTACCCTTCTGCACCCTCTCTTTATTTTGGAGAAAAAGAGTGGCCTGGCCCTTCAGATCTTTCTTTTCCAGAGGACACTGGGCAAAAAAGCACCTTAAGTGACTGCTCTGGGTTCTATCCAGGCAGGAATTCACAAGCTAGACGAGAGGGTGATATACAGGCTTGCAAGCTCCCTGTTAGAATACACTCCCCTCCCAGATCAATGGGGAAATGTTATAGCTACATTTGAGCCTTTTCCTTTTAAATTACTCAAAGAATTTAAACAAGCTATTAATAAATATGGATCAGGTTCTCCTTTTGTAATGAGGCTGTTAAAGAATGTTGCTGTTTCCAGTCCGATGATTCCTACTGACTGGGATGCTCTTACTTGAGTTTGTCTAACTCCTGTTCAGTGCTTACAATTTAAAACTTGGTGAGCAGAAGAAGCTTCCATTCAGGCTGCTCGCAGTGCCCAGGCTCAATCTCGAATTAATATAACTGCAGACCAACTTTTGGGGGTCGGCAGCTGGGCTGGTTTAGATGCACAAGTGGTCACGCAGGATGATGCCATAGAGCTGCTTAGAGGAGTGTGCATTAGAGCTTGGGAAAAAATCACTTCGGGAGGAGAACAATACCCTTCCTTTAGTGCTGTAAAGCAGGGACTGAAAGAACCGTATGCAGATTTTGTAGCTTGGTTACAGGAGTCTCTTAAAAAGGTGACTGCAGATTCGGCTGCTTAGGATACAGTGTTGTGGTTATTAACTTTCAACAATGCTAATCTCGAGTGCCAGGCTGCTCTGTGACCTATTAGAGGGAAAGCACATTTAGCTGATTATATGGAGGCCTGAGATGATATCAGATGTAATCTGCATAAGGCTACTCTGCTAGCCCAGGCAATAGCAGGACTGAGAGTGGGTAAAGGAAATGCTCCATTTCCTGGAGCTTGTTTTAACTATGGGAAGCATGGTCATACTAAAAAAGAATGTAGAAAAAAATCAGTGAGTCAGGCTGCCAGATAGGGGAAAAAAGAAAACTGCTGATCCTGCAATATGTCCAAAATGTAAAAAAGGAAAACATTGGGCTCATCAGTGTAAGTTTGATAAAGATGGGAACCCCATTTTGGGAAAAGCCATGAGGGTTTCCTGGGCCCCGTTCCAAATCAGGACATTTCCGGCTCAGGCCACTCTGTCACCCCTGTACAATGCCTGTCCCCCACCACAGCTGGGAGTGCTGCAGTAGATTTATGCTGCACAAAAGCTGTGAGCCTTCTGCCTGGGGAACCCCCGCAAAAAGTTCCAACAGGGGTCTGTGGACCCTTGCCAGCAGGGATGATAGGATTACTTCTAGGAAGGTCTAGTTTAAATTTAAATGGAGTACAAATACACACAGGAGTCATTGATTCAGGTTACAGTGGGGAAATTCAGACTGTTATATCTACTTCTGTTCCCTGGAAAGCAGAGTCAGGAGAGCATATAGCACACCTCCTGATTATGCCATATGTGGAAATGGGGAAAAGTGAAATTAAACAAACAGGAGGATTTGGAAGCACAAATAAACAAGGCAAAGCAGCTTATTGCGTGAATCAAATTACTGATAAATGTCCTACCTGTGAAATAACTATTCAGGGAAAGAAATTTAAAGGTTGGGTAGATACAGGAGTGGACATTTCAATCATTTCTCTACAGCACTGGCCATCCTCATGGCCAATTCAACCCGCTCAATTTAACATAGTTGGAGTTGGTAAAGCCCCTGAAGTATATCAAAATAGTTATATTTTGCATTGTGAAGGGCCCAATGGACAACCTGGGACTATTCAACCATTATAACTTCTGTACCTATACATTTATGGGAGAAAGATTTATTACAACAATGGGGAGCACAAGTTATAATTCCAGGGCAAATATATAGTCCTCAAAGTCAACATATGATGCATGAAGTGGGGTATGTCCCTGGTATGGGACTAGGAAAAAATTTGCAAGTTTCAAAAGAGCCACTTCAAGCAGAAAGACAAAGTTCCCACCAAGGTTTAGGATATCATTTTTGATGGCAGCCATTGTTAAGCCTCCAGAATCTATACCTTTAAAAATAGTTAACAGATAAGCCAATTTGGATAGAACAATGGCTGCTGAGTAAAGAGAAACTGGAGGCTTTAGAGGACTTTTTTGCTGAGCAATTCGGAAAAAAAAAAAAAAAAAAAAAAAAAAGCCACATAGCTCCAACATTTTCCCCTTGGAATTCTCAAATCAGGTAAATGGAGAATGCTGACATATCTTAGAGCCATTAATTCGGTTATACAACCTATGGGGACATTACAGCCAGGTTTGCCTTCTCCTGCTATGATTCCAAAAAATTGACCTTTAATCAACGTAGATTTAAAAGACTGTTTCTTTACTATCCCCTTAGCTGCGCAAGACTGAACGGTTTGCATTTACAATTCCTGCAGTAAACAACCTGCAGCCTGCTAATCATTTTCACTGGAAAATGTTGCCACAAGGCATGTTAAACAGCCCAACAATTTGCCAGACATATGTAGGGCAAGCAATCGAACCTACTTATAAAAAATTTTCACAGTGTTACATTATTTATTATATGAATGATATACTTTGTGCTGCTCCCACTCGAGAAATATTACTCCAATGTTATGATCACTTGCAAAATTTGATTTCTCACACTGGTTTAATTATAGCTGCTGACAAATTTCAGACTACTACTCCTTACTGCTACTTGGGGACCTTAATAAATGATACTACCATTGTGCCACAGAAAGAAACCATATGTAGGGATCAATTGAAAACATTAAATGACTTTCAAAAATTACCAGGGGATCCATTATTGGATACCAACTGCTCTAGGCATTCTTACCTATGCCTTAAGTAATCTATTATCTATTCTTAGAGGAGATTCTCACTAGCCCTTGGCAATAAAAAAAAGAAACTGAGGCAGAGCTGCAGCTAATTGAAAAAGCAAGACCATAACGCTCAAATAAATAGAATAGATCCAGAGAAGACTCTAGATTTGCTAACTTTTCCAACTCAGCATTCACCTACTGGTGTAATTGTTCAAGAGCAAGATCTTGTAGAGTGGCTTTTTCTTCCACATACTAATCCGCAGACTCTAACTCCTTATTTGGATCAAATCGCTACTATGATAGGAAATGGGAGAACTTGGATTGTTAAATTACATAAATATGATCCTGGAAAAATTATTGTCCCTCTCATGAAGGCACGAATACAACAAGCTTTTATAAATAGTCTTACTTGGCAAACTGATTTAGCTGACTTTGTGGGTACTGGTGATAATCATTTTCCTAAAACAAAACTGTTTCAATTTTTGAAATTAAGTAATTGGATCCTCCCTAGAATAACTAAATTTAAACCAATTGAAGGTTCTGAGAATGTTGTTACAGATAGGTCTAGTAATGGTAAAGCTTCTTATTCTGGATCAAAAGGTAAAGTTTTACAGACGCCCTATACTTCAGCTCAAAAAGTGGAGCTCGGGTATTAACTGCTTTTAATATGCCTATTAATGCCTATTTCTGATTCTTCATATGTGGTTCATTCCACACAGTTAATTGAAAATGCTCAGTTATGATTTCATACAGACAAACAACTGATGACTTTATTTACCCAATTGCAAACAGCAGTTAGGAGTAGAAGCTATCTGTTTCCCATGACTCACATTAGGGCTCATACACCTCTTCCAGGACCTTTGACTGCAGGGAATCAAATGACTGATTGCCTAGTTGCTACTGCAATATCTAATGCTAGACAATTTCACAATTTAACCCATGTTAATGCCTCTGGTCTCAAACACAGATACAGCATTACCTGGAAAGAAGCTAAAGCTATTATCCAGTGATGCACAACTTGAGAAATGGTACGTTCCTCATCTTTCACAGGAGGAGTTAATCCTTGAGGATTGGAACCTAATTATCTTTGGCAAATGGATGTCACACATGTTCTCCCGTTTGGGAGACTAGCTTGTGTACATGTATGTGTGGACACCTTTCTCACTTTTTGGGGGCTACATGACAATCAGGAGAGTCTTCTTCCTGTGTTGAATGTCACCTTTTGCAGTGTTTTGCAATGATGCACATTCCAGCTTCTATTAAAATAGATAATATCCTAGTCTATAATAACCAAGCTCTAGCTACATTTTTCTCTATATGGAATATTAAACACATTACTGGTATCCCATATAATTTTCAAGGACAAGCCATAGCGGAAAGAATGAATCTCTCCCTGAAACAGCAGTTGCAAAAGCAGATGGGAGAAAACAGGGACTATGGAACACCCTACATGCAATTGAATCTAGCATTATTAACTTTAAATTTTTTGAGGCTGCCTAAAGGCCAGATGCTATTAGCAGCTGAACAGCATCTACAGAAACCAGCTGCAAAGACAGAAGCAGAACAGCTGGTTTGGTGGAGAGATCCAATAACAGAAAGTTGGGAAATAGGTAAAATAACAACTTGGGGTAGAGGTTATGCTTGTGTTTCTCCAGGACTGAACAAGTAGCCAATTTGGATACCATCAATACACCTGAAACCTTATCATGAGCCAGATGCCAAGGAAGAGATTCCGTGAGGATCCCCAAGACCCCCCCCCAAGTTGCAGCCATGTCAAGACTGGTGCTGAGGAGGACCCCAACTGTCACAAGCAACACTCATCGAACACAGCCACCCACCTGGGGACAGATCAAGAAGCTGTCACAGATGGCAGAAGAAAACCTGAGGAAAGTGGGACAATGAGTCACAATGAGTAATTTAATGTTAGCTATGATAGCAGTGATCACCATTGCCATAAGTATTCCTTCAACAAGGGCTGACAAGAGAACAATTATACTTATTGGGCATATTTAGCAATTTTGGCTGGCAATAATGCCTGGATGTAATCACTCTATGACACAGTTACACGTGCTTTCTGATCTCAATATTTACCATAATAAATCTGCTCCTATAATTAAGGCATACTGTCCTCAAAAAACCTATTTGTAAACAAAATTGAACATGGCCAGAAAAAAAATGAACATACTTGTTTAGGAAGATTGCATTGCAGAACAGGCAGAGGTGCTGCACAATGATTCCTATGGAATCATTATTGATTGCTCCCCTAAGGGGACATTTAGCTTGAATTGCACTCTCAGTCTGCATGCCATGGCCACACTATGTTCAGCTGGTCTGAACAAAATGGTTAGATGGTAGAAATGATAAGAAATATGGCAAGAGTTCCTGTTATCTGGAACCACGGCAGTATAGTGGCACCTCAACCTCAAATGATATGGCCTGCTCCAGGAGCTAATGTAAGGATTTGTGGAAACCATTAATGGCTCTTAATAAGATCAAAATTTGGGAAAGAATAAACAAGCATCTAGAAGGACACTCTACAAACTTGTCTTTGGATATTACAAAATTAAAAGAAGAAATATTTAAAGCATCCCAGACAAACTTGACCTTAATGCCAGCTTCTATTAAAAGAGATAATGCCCTAGTCTATAATAACCAAACTCTAGCTACATTTTTCTCTATATAGAATATTAAACACATTACTGTGTTTCTCTATATGGAATATTAAACACATACATGTACACTCCAGGAACTGGAGTGCTTGAAGGAGCCGTAGACGGATTAGCAGCTAGTAACCCATGAAAATGGATACAAACACTTGGAAGCTCTATGATTTCAATGATGATTGTGTTATTAATCTGTGTTGTTTGTCTTTGTATGGTCTGAAGATGTGAATCCTGACTCCTGCGAGAAGTAGCTCACCGTGACAAAGCTGCCTTTGCTTTTATTGCTTAGCAAAACAAATAAGGGGGACATGTTGGGAACAGACCCCAAATCTGGCTATAAACTGGCCCCAAAACTGGCCACAAACAAAATCTCTGCAGCACTGTGACATGTTTGTGATGGCCATGACACCCACGCTGAAGGTTGTGGGTTTACCAGAATGAGGGCAAGGAACATGTGGCCTACCCCAGGTGGAAAACCACTTAAAGGCGTTCCTGAACCACAAACAATAGCATGAGTGATCTGTGCCTTAAGGACATGTTCCTGCTGCAGTTAACTAGCTAGACCCATCCCTTTATTTAGGACCATCCCTTTGTTTCCCATAAGGAATACTTTTTAGTTAATCTATAATCTACAGAAACAATGTTTATCATTGACTTGCTGTCAATAAATAGGTGGGTAAATTTCTGTTCAGGGCTCTCAGCTCTGAAGGCTGTGAGACCCCTGATTTACCACTCCACACTCTATATTTCTGTATGTGTGTGTCTTTAATTCCTCTAGTGCCGCTAGGTTAGGGTCTCCCCAACTGAGCTGGTCTTGGCATCCTCATAATTTTATTGTGCCATTAAATCTTTTATATAAATTAAGATAAGTTAATATATCATGCAAGTATTTTATTTCACCAAAATTGCATTTTGGCTTTCAAAATTAACATAAATTATTGTTAGAGAGACGTGACAATGAATTATAATAAATCTCATTCAGTTACATTACTACAGATAACTATACATCCCAATAAAATTGTTATTTTCCTAACAAAAACATTATTGAAAATTGTGACTTGATCTTCTTATTGTTTTGCCCACAGAGGCATGAAAAGCAATATTAAAAATAAAATTATTTTTCTGCTTTGCTTGTATTTGTTATTTCCAAAATCCAATTACAGGAAGTTAAACTGTGGTGAAGACACATATTAATTCATCAGTAACAACTTGTCCAACTCTAGTGATAAAGTAGTCCTGAAGTATAAATGCCCCAAAAGAAGAAAATTTTAATATAAACATATAAAGCTATGGGAACTAAATTTTAATTTAATAAGTAGTATTGAGTGTCCAGTACAACCCAAGTATTATGTTAGGCTCTCGGGATGCAAACCTAGTCAAACATTGCTCCTGTTCTCAAAAAGTTTAATAATGGAGTGACTCTACCGATAGAAGGATATTTAGCTTTCCAAGTCACTAAAATGTGGTCAACTTTGACTCTGTCATAAGAGTAAACTTTCTACAGAAAACATGAAGAGCAGTTTGCCTATTAGAACTGGGTTGTAAATGTATTGTTTAGAGAAGAAATGTAAAATTGCACAGACATGTAACAGTATGGCATATCAGGTGAAGTAAAGTCATTCAGTATTACTTGATATACAAATGAATGGGAAGCTCTAAGAGATGAGTGTGGAAGAGAATATATGTAGACAGTCCTTGTGAATTATAATTTGATGACATGGAAAATCATGAGAAGCTTTCTTGTTTTACTTTAAAATACACTTTAAAAATCTGGCATTTGGCAGAATAGTGATGTCTAATTATGGACATTTAGCTCAAATCAAGATATTAAAAGGAGAAACAGCAGACTAATACATTATTCTGAGAAGATATTAGCAGTAATTGGATACTTATTTAACAAGAATTCAGAAATATATTTTCATATTTACATAGGTGCTTACAGTGACTGATAAAATATTTTTTGCAACTAATCTAGTAACACTTGACTAAAAGATTTATTACAAAATGTGTTTGTTATCAATTGACAAAGTGAAAAACATTGAAGTTACATTTTCTTTACCTTTATTAGATATATAAAATACTAGTAAAATAATGTCAACTTCTTTTAGATATACTTAACTGTTAGAAGAATGTGTTTGCCATTAGAAAATCATCTTGTTAATAATTTATTGGTTGGCTTTGTTTCATGAATTTATAAGTATTTTAGTTACTATGGAAATATTTTGTTTTTACTGGTATTATGTTTTAAGATAATTTTTGAAGTGTTTAGACGTACGGACATTGTAATCAGGATTCCCAGAGTTTTTATTTTGGCTTTGCTATTTGCTAGGTATATGAACTTGAACAAGTGATTTCACTTCTTTTAGTTTCAATTTCTTCAGCTTTATAATAGTTACACATATATTATAGGGATACATGTCATATCTCAGTACCTTATTCCTATATAATAAATGCAAATCAAATGTTGATTGTTGTTATTATTATTATTATACTGTTAGTATTCGAATTAAGGTTTTATACAAGAATCAGATTTACAAGTCCTTATCTCCACTTTATATGTGGACTTCTACAATGCAACCTGAAGAGACAGGATAGGACATAATATTCTGTTCAACATACAATGTATAAATTCTATTTCAATTAGTAATCTTAATAATTTTAGGTAGCTGCATTTCATCAGATTGTGATTGATGTTACCCTGTAAAAAGGCAAATAAAGAGCTTATCCTTGAAGTAAAGAAAAAAAGTCAACTCTGTGTGTTCATCTTTACAGTATTAGCACTGTATTTAATCACCAATAAATAAATTTATTTTATTGATTGTTCTTTCTTTATTCTTTCATTCAAAAATATTTATTGAGTGTCTATTAGGTTCAAGAAACACATTTAGACCATAGCAATGAACCAAACATCATAAATTCAATTGAGTGGAATCGGATACCTAAAAAAATAAAACAGATACTATATTAGAAGGACTTCACTACTATAAAGAAGAATAAGACCAGGATATAGATAAATGAAAGTTTGTGTGGTGCTGTTGGTTAGAAAGGGATGTGGTAAATAGCAGCTTTAAATAGGGGGGCCAGGGAAGACCTCATTGAGAAAGTCCCATTTAAATAAAGATCTGAAAGAGTGGGGGAGTGAGCCCTGTGAACAGTCAAGAAAAGAGAACAGAAAATGCCTCAGTCAGAGGCATTCTTTGGGTGTGTGAAAACAGGAAGAAGGCCCGGTGTGGCTGAAACAGAATGAGCAAAAGCTAGAGGAGTAGAAAGCAAGATGAAAAGGGACACAGGGGAGAGAGCTTGGAGGGACTCATGGCTACAAGAATGACTCTGACTTCACAATGTTGTTATGAGACTTCCACAAAGAATCCTCATATACCATATGGGCTTCATGACCGCAGGACATTTGGACCTGTGGAGACAGGAAGTACGAAACAGTAATTAAACAGTAGAAAACGCAATTTATTATTGTGTAGATTGAATATATGTAAAAAGTAAAAGTAGACATATATAAGTGTTTTTTTTTTATTAGTTTACTATGTAATCATTGCACCCAGAAGAGCAAGCCGTGTTGTATGTCATCCTGCAACAGCTAAATAACAATAGAGCAAACTATGACAAAAGTGTTTGCTGTGAGCCAAAGCAAACCTTTGGAATACCAAAGATGGAGAGGAGAAGCAGTCAGAGGAAACGGAAAAGATTTTCTAAAAGTTAAAAGTAAAGCCAGAATTGTATCTGCAGATGACATCAACTCGCTCCTTTTCTCCACTTTCAAACTTTTCTTATTCCATATGACTAGGGATAAAAAAGAAACTCTGTCTACCCATTACCACATAAGGAGATAAAGCAACACAAGCAATGGCTGAATCATCAGAGAAATGACTCAAGAAATGGAGGAAGATATTAGAGAAACATATCACTTAGTCTCAATTCACAAGCCACAAGCCCTTTCTAAGAGAGAGAGAGCAACAAGCTTTCTAAGTTTCATGAAAGATATTCTAAGACAAAAAAAAATCCGAGAAGAAAACTAGCATATTTTTTTAAAAAATAGAAGATAAAAATATAATAATAAACAAACATTAAAGAAACAGAAGTAGAAAAAAGAGTGAAAACACAGCAAATGACACCAGGATAGACTTGAACACATCACAGAGAGAGAATACAATGGGAAATCACAGTGATTATAAAATAATTATAAATATAAAAATGTTTATGGAAGACAGACCAATTTAGCTTACTGTGGTGATCCTGAAAAAGTAAACACATGAATTTTCTAAAAACGCTCCAAATTATAATATAGTGAAACTTTTTCTAAAAGAAAGAAAAGTGAATTTGTGTACAGAAAGGGCACAGAAGTATAATAGAAAAAATCCTGCAGAATGATCGACTCAAGCATATATATGGACAAAATTACTGTATTTTTGTGATGAATAAAATGTTAAATGGTCTGTAGCAGAGAAAATAAGGCATGTAAAAAAAGAGAAAAACTCAAGACGACCTCAGCCATTTCCACATCAATACATAAGAGAGTAAAATACTCTCTACCAAAGTTTCAGGGAAGTGGGAGTGAGGGATTTACAAATTATATTCCAAGTAAAATTGTCCTTAAAGTATAATCTGAAAGACATGTATGTATTTTGAAAATCCAGGGAACAGAGCACTCATCATTTCCTTGTGGGAAACTGCCGAAAAATGTAATGAAGTAAATAAATTTAAAAAAAAACAATTCAGTAATAGAGATGCCGTAATAGAGTGAAGATAATCGCCGAATGCTTTCAAATACAGAACTATAACTGATCAATTTTGCCAACATGGTAGATTTTGAAATGAGTATATTATTTTAGATGCCAAGAAACCATGTGGCATCTTGAAAATTGACCTTACATTAGGTAACCTGACTTTCCACACACATGTGATTACAAGTCTCCTGCACTGTCATTTCTATAGATAAAAACAGGTGAAACTCGTTCAAGATCTGGCTTCAGTGAAAACGCTATCAGTGAGGAGTAATGGTCTGAATAGTCTCTATTCAGACAGCATCATAAAAATCCATATGTACAATACTTTTGGGGCCTCTAGAGTTACAAGAGAAAACAAACTACTCAGCCTCATTCTTTGGCTTTGGTAAGTAGTTAAGCTGGTTGATATGACCATTGTCATCTTAATGATTGCCTTGTTGAATGGAACAATTTTGTAAATTCAGTTGTCTGACATATATAAAAGAAACAAAATCTCATTTCCCATATGAATAGCCTCCACTAGCTTTCATAGATTCAGATTGCCAAAACTGATGAAGTTCAATAACAAGGAAGATATTTTGGAGACAGGTAACTAGAAATGAGGACAAAGTGGCCAGAAATTAAGTCATTCTATCCTTGGATAAGAATAGGTTGAGAATATTTCTCTGGCCATATCCATAATATTTCCATCCCTCATGATGTATGATAGCACAATACACTGTTATACTATTATACTATTATATAGGGAGGTATTAGTCCTGTTACTATAGCAAGCAGATCCCTAAACCACCAGTAACTGCAGCAGTGTTCCCCTTGGTTTATACCGTGTGTTAGTATTAATGGAAGAAACCCCAGGTACTTTAGTTAATATCAGATATCCCTCTACTTACAGCAATCCAGATGATTGTGGCATGGAACCAATAAATTGACCATTGGAGTAATATAAATATCTTATCTATATTTCAGTTAAAATGTGAAGGGGCCTATAGACTGTAACAAGTTTTATGATAATACAGTGGGTCACTAGACAATTTCCTTTCAAAATTAAAGAAAAATAAATTCAAACACTGTCCGTCATATCTATTGTTAATCATAAGATTCCATAAATATCTTTTTGAAGGGTATTAAAAGAGAAGTAAAAATGGAAAATGTAATAAAACCAAAGGATAGAAAACACACACCAGACCAGAAAAAAAAAAAAAAAAAAAACAAATCACTGTACACTGTAGTCTGCAGTTTTCTAGTAATATTGGTTTGGAACAGCTACATAAACCAATTTGGTTCATTGACTTTTTGATGGTGTACATTTTGTCCTTTCGGGTCTTATATTGAACATAATATATCACTGTATATAGAATGGATATAGTTTTTATTAGAGAGAGAGGGGAAAAAGCCAGGTTTCATTAAATCATATCAAGCTGAAAAACTATAAGCTTTAGAAAGAAATTGGGTACCCATGCCAAGGAAAAGAAATATTCTGTTGAAACGTTGACTTTCAGTATTTTCAGCAGGACATGTATTTAATAAGTAAGTATCATAGTATGAAACTTCTGGTAAAATCCTCACTTTTGTAAGTTATAGATTGATTGGTCTTTGATCTGGGCTTTTATTGAAAACCATTACATGTTGTATATCAATTGTTTGAATGGTTGCTCTTTTGTAAATTGACTTCACTATTTGAAAATGATTTTTATTAGAAAAATTTTCTTGACAATCCAAACTCAGTTTTAGGTACATTTCTCAAATAAGTTGTAGTTTAAGTTTCACATTTCAATTAATTAATCACTTGAAAAGATAAAGGAGAGTCAAATTTTGTAACACATCTACCCATCATAATAAGCCCACTCTAAATCAAACCCCTTGTAGTTAACTTCAACAGGAAGCAAGATTACTTTTCCAAGGCCTAGGGGATTATACAAAAATGGATTAAGACTGATTTATCCCTTAAGCAAACCACAGATTGTCATTCATTCCTTCTAACTGAAGTCAAACAAAAAATGCTCTTAACGAGAAGGAATAACAACTAAGTCACTACATAGAGTGAGATATTTTAAATCTCATGTCAGGCACATAGGTGAAAGATACAGGGAATAGGGAATTGGCTGGTATGTAGTTTTTAAATAGTTTAAGATAAAGAAAAATTGCGTCCATTTGCAACTAATTTGAGTTTCCGTACATTTTGAAAATGTAAATAGATAGGTGATCTCCTTTTTAACGATTCATTTTAAGCCACTGAGATTTTCTCTCAAAATTATATTATAATTTCACTTTAAATTCAGGTGTAGTTGTCACTACTGTCAAACTGTAATATGATCATGAAATTGATTTTACGTTTGTGTGAAAGTGAATGTAATAAAACAGTTTCCTCTTTTGTTTCTGACCCTACTCCCTTTCAGGAAAGGGATTGTCTGGTTTTCTCTTACTGTATAAACACCCCAGGCTAAATACTTAATCAAGTTTGAAACACAATTTCTAATTAAAAAAGAAATAACAAGAAAATTAAGGGAATAGAATTATATAAGAATAGTATGAAAATTCTGAAAAGAGAGAAAAAAATGAAAAATCTAGTTATCCCAAGTAATATATTCTACTTTTTAAAAGTACAGTAATGGAAGCTTAGCTTAATTGAAACTAGAGTAGAAAATTGAAAAGAAGAAGCAAAAGAGTTGGTCCAAAAACCATTCTAGATATAGTGCCTTTTAACACATTAACAAGGGATATGACTCACCGCTATGTAAGAAAGCAAACTAAATACAAAAGAAAAGCATAGGAATCTTGATAGGCAAATAACTCATACACTGTATTTATGAAGGAAAAAATATCCATATGTAGTATATGATTCGCAACATAGACTAACTGGTTGGTTTAGAACAAGAGAAATTCATTATTTCTTAGTTCTAGAAGCCAATTTTCTTTGACTTCTGTTGCATCACTTTGATTTTTGCCTTTATATTCACACAACGTTCTGTGTGTGTGTGTGTGGTGGTTGGGGGGTGTGTATCCAAATTTTGCTTTTGTATAAGAATACCAGTCATATTGGATTAGGGAGCCGCCCTACTTCAGTATGACCTCATCTTGACCTAACTAAGTACATAGACAATAACACCATTTTTCCATAAGGTCACATTCTAAGAAACTTATGGTTAGAACTTTACCTTATGAATTTGGGAGAAAGAAAATTCAATCTGTAGAAGATTGTAAACACATAAATATGAACTCCATTTAGCAGATAATGAAAAAATTTCAAATTAAAATGAACATTGTGATACCATTAAAATAAATAAGCATGTATATTATTCAATGATGATAAATCACTTTTGTAAACCGTGCTATCTTCCTGGGGTGGGAAGAATCTGTCAAAATGTATGAACCATCTTTGAATTCTGTATTTGGCTAAATAACTTCACATGTTGACTATTTTTAAAGAAAATCATTCTAATAGTCATTATATGTTTTTATAGAAAGGTTTCTCAACATTTTTATTTACAAAATATGGGAAAAAGTGTCAACATTAGAAAACAATAGGACAATTTGATTGCTATACATAATATACTGTGTAATAATATACAGACATTAAATAATTGTGGCTAACTTTTTTATACGGTTACTAATATTCCAGGTGTTAATCTAAGCACTTTGTGTTAACTCATTAAAAACTTACAAGACTCCTACAAAAAATATGCTATTATTATTTCAGTTTTATTTTTTATAAGCTTTAGTTATAGAAAAGTTAAATAACTTGTCTGAGGTCACATATTTTTGTAAATAACAAAGCAGAGATTAAATCCCAGGCAATCTGGCTCCAAGATTCATGATCATAACAACTTACTATATCGACGTCATAAACTGATATTAAAATATGTATCACCCGGTTGTTTAAATGAGACAAAAGTATATTATTATACATTCAATTTTAATTATTTGTATTGATATATAATTTAGGAAGACATTATGCCAAGATATTAAAATCCATTGCCCTGGAGTTACAGAATTATCAGTAAGTTTTACTGTTATTTTTGTGTATTCTTGTCTAACATATATATAAAATTTTAGGATAAAAAAGTACTTGATAACTGATTATATACATTTCTTATATATGATGTTTGCTGGATCAAATGCAACAATAAGGGAGATATTTGGAAATGTGAACTTCTGTTTTACTCTAGGTAAGGTCTTGTTTTTTAAATTCAAGTTTCAGGCAGCTAGATACACTGACAAAATATAAATAGATTACATGTTTTATGTAATTAACCCAGGGTCAGTATCTATTAGAGTTTAGTTTGCAAATCTACCTTGGGGAACGATGGAATACTCAGGGCACTTCATGTGACCTAATTTGCATATATGACCCTGTGCCCTGATAGACTTATTCCAAAGTAATTTTAACCTGTTGCCAGGTCTTCAGGATACTTGATTTTTGTTACTACCCCAAGAATCATATTTATTAAAACATTCTTGGAGGGGTGCATTGGAGACTTGTAGGAGCTATAAAAATATAACAATATGCCACAGACCAATAAGTAATCAGCAAAAGCACACTGACTCCAGTGAGAATAAAAAATAATCCAAAGAAAAGTAGAGCAATATGAAAAGGAGCAGGATAAAGAAACATGACCCTCACCACAATTTCATATTTTGTTCCTCAGCATCATAATGTATATTACATTTATTGCCTGAATATTGAATGTGGTAATAGAGAAGGGAATGCAACTAAAATATAAATTACTTGCAATAGTATATAAAGTCAAGTAGGTCAATTGTTAAACAAAATAATCTTTGTTTTTGTCACATCATTACTACAAAGATTAAATATGACACTGATCTCAACATCTACTGCCTCATGTCTAATGGTGTCCCTCAAACATAGAGATTTAAATGTTATTATTTTGTTCAACACTTCTTGGTAAGAATGTGATATGTTGCAGTATAACAGGCTTACATTTCCAAAATAGTTTTAAAAGGCTGCAGAGAAGTCCATTAAGCCTTGAGGGGGAGAAATTCAACAGAAGGTTAAAGAGCAAAATTTATTCTGGGAACAAGGAAGAAATTCAGATTTTAGAACTGAGACACCAACTCAGTTAAATCAGTCACAAGGGTCATAATTTGTGTGCCCAAGATTTTGCCCAGGTAACTCTATTCATCAGTCATGCCAAATTCAAATTTTTCCCTGCAGACTAGAACAAGGTTAGAAGAATTTTCTTTATGGAGAGAATATATGAAGGTACTGTTGTCTATGTTGGAGACAGAAAGTGTAAAATAACAGAGTTTCGATATATCCTGTAAAGATTAGATCTTTAAGTTACTCTTTCTGCAATATGTTCAGGTCTAGCCTTACTTGAAATTGTGTTTGGTCAAGTTTATTTTTATTCCATTAGTCTTTTCAGTTATGATTGTCTTAAGATTTTATTACATTCAGTTTAGTCATAGCTCTTTACAGCTTAAAATTTGAAAAACAAATATTATCAATTATTCACACTACTGTGTGAATGGATCTCTTATTGATGTTAAAATAATCTCAGAAAATAGTTGCATCCTCTTCCTACTCATGAGACTAGCTTTGAGTTCTAAAGATTCAGATTAGATGAATGTTTATCAGTTTTGTCTCTCCTTGCATTACTAAAATAATGAATTAATCATGTTGGCTGTCATTATCTACATGGAGAAAAATTAATCAAGATTATCATTGAAGGCATTTAATTTTAATTTAGTATACCAACGATGTAGGTAAGACCAAAGATACTGAGACATTTTCCTAATTCCTGTATGTTCCAAGTGCCAATGCATTGTTTACAACACAAAGGTAGCAAGAATCAGATAATTTTTCACTTTCAATTAAATTCACTTTCTCTAATTCAGTATAATGTCTCTTGTTCAAAGATGAAATTTAGCCACAGCAAAAGCTGGCACATATTCCAATTAGTCGTGAACTATCAGAAATTTTGTTCACTGTAGTTTAGACATGAGTTAGTAAATAACCAATCTTCCAATTCAGTCACATTTCAGATGTTTAACATTTGGGGCCAGTTAAACTATAGGAGAATGTGTGAAAGAAAAAAGTGCCTGAGTGAATCTAATTCACAAAAGAAAAAAACTAACTACATAAATAAAAAGGATACTGTATATATGGACACAAATTTGGCTGATTTCCTATTCTAGCTTTTATATCCTTCAGGTAAATGAAGAGTTGTCGTGTAGAAGCTCTGGGAGAGTTCTCTCATGCGTGCATTTTGCCTTCCACGTGCCAGATTCTGACTAATACCTATGGCCTATTTTTCTCCTCTCCCCAGCTCTGGGGTCTCTTTGTGACAAGCTGATTTTGATCTCAAGTCCCAAAATTGAAAATTAACGGGATATTTTTCTGTTTCTCTGTTCTAAAACCTTCCATTGGTTATCTGATGACTGCTTGTCCTTACAGAAATAGGCCCTGCTCCTTTCCTTCTTTATGCCTGAATTTGCCCAAGATTCTGGGGTTTTGGTGTCCCTCCTCCCTCCTCCAATCTACCACTCCGCAGTTTTCCAAGTATATTTATTATTGTGCCGACGATGTGGAAAATTCTTATTCATATCATTATCAATACATGTGTGGCAATTGATACAATACAACTGTATCAATACAATTGTGTGGCACAGAATGTTCTCCATAATGAGGATACAATGATACAATATAATCACTAGACAAAAGGAGTTATCGTCTAAAATAGAAAGTTACACTTATTGCTGATTTATTCCTGTTTTGATTGAGAAAAACCTAGGGAACTACAGGGAACAGAAAGGACGTATCCAAGAGAGATTGGCTAGGGATGGGGCGGCCTAGCACTTAGATACTGTTGAGGATGCATTCCTAGACAGGATGATGCTTGAGCTGATAATACAGGAATTTATCTCATGTCTAGACTATTTTTTTTTCTATTTTCTGTACACTGGGCAGTCTACAACTCTATTGTTTATTTAAAATTAGCAATAAATTTACAAGAAAAAGTGGAAAATTTTTATAACGGTGGTAGATTAGAGGAGCAATGAACCATGTACATGAACATGAACATCTGTATCAAGATGTTTTAGTTCAAATTCCAGTCTTCCCTTTGCTAGACTTTATGACCAAGGACAAATTCATTCACATCTTCATGTCTAAGTCTTCATATAGATAATTTCAGAGACTTGGGTGCTCTCTGAAATCTTATATTTCATGAACTTCTTGTCAGGAGTCTTACAGGAAAGGTGATAACTCTTCTGTTACTAGTTTTAGGATGGGAAACTCATGAATAAAGTTTGGGTGGGTCTTTGTGCCACATAAACTATTTTCCTTATAACCTAACAGAAAAAGATAAATATCATATAACACCTTTCAGTCAGCTATTTCACTGCTCTTAATGAATGAGGAACAAATAGATCTGGGGTCATTTTCACTATTAACATGGTTTTATAAGGGAATATGTCAGAAGAGTTATATATTTTAAAAAATTGTATTTATGTGAAAAACAGCAGCACACAGTTATTTTGAGCTTTACATATCATTAATTTTCAGAAACTTGTTTCACATGGATATTATCTTCCAATGCTATTTTGACACAATTGTAGAGAATACAGAAGAAATTAAAACTTGGGCTATTCTTAATCAAAAACTAAGAGCAGGAATAAAACAGTGGAGTCTGTGGATATGTATCATAAACTGTAATGGTGTGAATGTATCATAGAAACAGCCCTATCCCTAACAGCACAATTTTAAAGATGGTTTGGAATACCCAAAAAAAGAGGAGCATAGAAAGCATGGAAAAGAAAGCACAGGAAACAGAGACAGCTAGGTCAATTCAGACAGGTGATTTCATCTTTGGAAATTTAAAAGTCAGTCATGAAGTTGTTATGTGCATTAATGAAAAATCACTATCAGTGTTGTATTCTAGATTATGACAGAAGTCACAAATTTATTGACTTAGCAGAAATCACACCCAATATTCTTATTTTAGTTAATGTCTATTTTGTTGCCTAATTTTATATTATAAGCAGAGAGGTGCAGAGGGTCTGCAATGGGGGGTTGTAATTAATATTTGTAAGTTTTAGTTATACCGCTTAATCAATGAACTGGGCCATGAGATGAATTTATTACCAGAAAACAAAGATTGAATAACTGGTTCTAGAATTGTATCTTTCGGTGACTGTTAAAATAAACTTCCATTTATAAGTCAGAAATTACAAAGTTTGGAAACTTAGATCCAATTACCAACATAAAAATATTACCTTAGGCTCTACTGCATTGTCAAAAATTATGAGGGATCTGAGATATTACCATATCGAACACTAACAGTGAAGGCTGTCCCAAATCTCATTGATGAAAGCAGAAGACATTAAAAGCCTGGTTTAGAGAAAAGGACTTTTTCGTTGTGGCACAGCAAGCAGCCTAAGCTTTACATTCAGATCCGTTTTTCTTACTCCTCAAATTCTATAGAGACAAGACGGAGCATTTTAGGTGGAAGCTGTTCACTCAGTGAGTTTGCATCACACCTGAGCAACTCCAAGGATAGTTAATGCTAATCTTCTATATTGGGCTGTAAGCAGACTTGCCAATATTTGCTTCCTGCAGGGACACAGTGTCTCCATTTTCCAAGGACATTTGTAATATAGACATTCCTGAAAAAATAGTCCCAAACAAAAGTGACTCTGTACATAACATCGCACAGAAAGACAATGGAGAAATTACCGGTGGAAAATTATCTCCCAACGTGGAGTTGGTTAGTTTGCTTATCAAGACGTGGGTGTATTTCAAAATATTGAAAGCTTATTTTTCAATTTTTCCAAAAACTTGTTTTTCCCAACAGCTTTGTCTTTTGGCATTTCATATAATTACCTTGCACACGTGGCCATCAGTCTGCCGGCAAAGCCTTTAGTGATGAAATTCTCAATGATTGCATGACATTTTGGGTTATTTGATTTTGCACTCAGTATCATCTCTAATTGATATTAAGTTTGCTGTTTTTGATTTGATGCCGAGTATCTTGTTAGATCTAGTTTTTGAGTTGGGAGGTGCTAATGCCTTAATAAAATTAAGATGTAGCTTTGTGTTTACCTTTCCAGGCTAATTTTAAAAAAAGATGAAAATGCACATCAGGATAAAATCTCTGTTCAAGTTTTCTGGAGAAATCTTTTCTACTAGCTCTTTGTCCCTCTTTTTAGTCATACATTACTAATGTGGCAAGCATAGTGAAAGTTACTGTTGGAGAAATTCACTTTAATGCATTCAGATGTACAATGGCTAGAACAAGATCTGAGCCCAAGTAGATTTTCTCAGAAAAGTTTGTATCTAACGAACAATACAGTAGAATCACATCATCATTGAGCATTTCTGCTTCAATGACAAGATGATGGAGGACTTGTGAAAAACAAGTTTCTTCTCTAATGTCAACATAAACATCACATGATATCTCTCTTAATAGTCAACAAATCGGAATGTGCACATAATGTAATCATGATCATCATTTTACAGATTTATTTATTTTATTTATCTATATGGTGCTGGTTATTCCTTTCTCACACTAGGTAGGTGAAGGATGGCTTTGGGTTAATGAGTTTGAGTAACAACCCTGAATTTGATTTAAAAATAATGACAAAGTCTATAGTCTACCTGGACATCCCATACAATATCTCTTGCCATTAACACTCAACTCACTTTCATTCTATGGAGGTTAAAATTTATTCACATTATCAAACAAGTATTTTCCTACAATATGTTTAAAGTATATTGATTTTAATTAGAGATTGTCAATTAGAATAGTCATTAGACTCAGACAATTTTAATAAGCCACTGAGGTGAGTTAGTGCAAAGAAATTTGATTCTACAAGTCAGTGTCAGAGGGACACTAAGGAAAAAATGGACTTTTGCAAGATGGAAAGTCCAGGCCCTTTGTTGGGAGAGGAGGAGAGCCTCTGTTACTCAGATTCAGTCAATTTTAAGAATGTGACATATTGACAGATTTTCCAATAATTTCAAGAGAAGATTCAGAATTATGTAAACACCCATTTTTTTTAAAGCCACTCTTAGGTTAGTTTGTGAGTTGTCAGTTTCTGCCCTTTGCTACTCATGAGAAGTGGTACTTAAAAACATATGCACATACTACTTAGCCCAGGGCCTGGTGGTTAAGCTGGTTCTCTCCTTTCCAATCAGAGGCCTCTGTCACAAACATACCCCGCTGGATCATCAGTCAGGTCAAGAAGCATCCAAGCTTGGTGTCCCTCTTTGTATTTATCGGAGCTAGAGGTACTGGTGCAGCACTGTATCTCTTGTGTCTGGCATTGTTCAATCCAGATGTTAGTTGGGACAGGAAGAAAAACCCAGAGCCCTGAAACGAACTGGATCCCAGTGATCAATACAAGTTCTACTCAGTGAATGTGGATTACAGCAAACGGAAGAAAGAAGGTCCAGGTTTCTGAATGAAATATTTCACTCTAAAGCTGCCTTAGAATGAAGGTCTTCCAGAAACCATCTGCACAGTTTTCCACTTAACCAGGAAATATTTCTCCTCTAAATGCATGAAATCATTTTGATATAATCTACTGGATATTACACTGATTAATAAATAACTGAAACTTGAAAATAAAAGAGGTGCCATAAAATACTTTCATTTACTAATGAGCTACTAAATTAACTGCCCCATTCTGAAGAGAGATCAGGCTTATTTCTGAGAATGTAGAGAACATGATGCTTCTACAGTTGGCTTCTTATGCACAGCTTTGATCTTGTGAAGAAAATCTAAATTATCAGTTTTTCTCATATACGTTTTGGAATAAAAATTATCCACTTGACAGTGGAAACAAAGGGAGAGGATATTCTAAAGCAAAAATTAATCATTTCATTGAACTAAAGATCCTTACTATCATAGAACAATGTTAGATACCTAAAATGTAAAACATGCACCTTTATGCCTATAACCTTGCAAATTTGCTCCTGGGAATGGTAGTGGAAATAAAATCTGGCCCATTTGTTATGGATTTATTTGAATCAATTTAATTGAATTACTGACCTATTAAAAGAAATCATTTTAAGTTGAAATATTAAAATGGAGGATCCAGCCAATGTTTGCTAAAGACTGTATGGCTCGTTATCCCAAAAAGATAATTACATTCACATATTATAGACAAACTTCATCTTACATTCAGAAATTTTATTTTTCTCCTGGCATTAAACAGGTAGCCACCGTTCTTTTATTTTCTTGGCTCTTATATAATATTTTGGAAGTACTTGTAATGATTTTCACTATCAACCCTGAATGTTAATAATGGGGAAATTAATCCTTCTGGGTATTAATTATGTAACAAGCCCTCCGGGGTTGTGGGGAAATGTTTGTGATAGTACTGAATTAATGATTAAATACTACTATCAAATATAGCGAGTAAGTATAATATTATAATCAAAGGTATTTGCAGAAAATTCTCTTGTGAAATTTACAGTTGAACTACCTGTGATTGGTTCTAATCTTCTAGGATCTCTTAACAAAAAGGGAGAAATCAAGTACATGTAAAAGAATTTAAAAAATCAATTCCATCTGTGTTCAGGTCTTCACAATCTAGGCTTAGGAAAACAAACGTTTTAAAGTGATAACTGCTTAAACTGTTATTTGTGTTAGCACTGGTTTTATCTTAAGGCTGATTTATCTGGTGCCCTCAAGAGGACTGCAATTGTGTCAGACATCATATCTGTGTTAGGGATCCCTAAGACCACCCACAGGTTCAATAATTCACTTGAAGGACTCAGAGAGCTCAAAAGCTGTCATACTCTTGGAGTTTATTACATTGGAAAGATGGTATTGAAACCAGCAAAGGAAAAATGCTCATGGGGCACAATCTGGCAGACATCAGGTACAAGCTTCTAGGTGTTTTCTCTCTTTGGGGCTGCATAATATGTTTAATTTTCTCAGTTCAAATAAGTAACAATACACTCTAAGTGTTGCCAATGTGGCTTTGTGTCAAGAAATCTTATTGGGAGTCATGTTTGTAGGCCATGCACACCAACATGACTGACACTAGACTCCAGACCTCCTGAACAGAAACAGGTATTCACCATAAATCTCACTGTTAACTAACCATCCTGTCAAGTTGGTACAGAACAGCGCAAGGCCTCAGGCATACAAAAAACTCTTATCAGGGAGAACATTCCAAGGACTCAGAGCTCAGTAATCAGAAGACAACCAAGGCCAGTCTTGAGAACAGGCCCTTTTTGGAAATGTACAGTATTTGATTAATTGAGGAATGCTGAATTAAATGTTTCCTGCACAATATTAGACAAAGGAAAGGAATTTTCACCTCTAGTGTCTATTTTATAAGAGTCAGGGACTCATTCTCAGCTACCATCTGGCAGATGTTCCCCAGGGTTTCATATATCCAAAACAATCCCAATGAAGAAAAATGGAATTTTATGATTGGCTAGAATTTCGAACTGGTGTTACCTTACATGAAGGGAATCCCTAAGCACATTTGGAGTTCTCTTATGAAGAGGAAAGGAGAGAAGTGAACATTGAATTGTCAAACATTTTCCTACAGCAAACTTTAATACTGTTGATTCTGATAGAACAAAATATAGAGGCATAAGCAATGAAACTTTGTCTTTACTATTAATATGTATACTTGCATATACATACATATACAAATATATATGTGTATCAGTTATGTATGTGTGTATGTACATATACATTTATGTGTGTGTGCATATATTAAAAATATGCTTTCTCTGTATAGACACAATAATGTTCCATGTAAGAAAACGAAATTAGAAATAGATTGGAATACCGTATTAGGTTATTTTTAATTAAATATTTTTACTGTCAAATTTAAGGTTCCCTGCAATATCATCCTTTTATGTTTTTCTGAATAGACTAACTTCTCATTTTCCTACTCTTGCCACCAAACTTTTTTTTTCAATTTCCTAGAAAATAATTGCTAAAAACTCATGAAATATTAATGCCCCTCTGGATCCCACTTTATTCATTCCCAGTAGCTTAAGTTCCCTTATGCAAGCTTTTAGAGGAAATTGATGTACATAACAATTTTGTCTTGTCCTGAATACCTTTTATTTATCTTGCAATGCTTCCTAATACCCTTTGTCCTGGTGCCTAATATTCTCTGCATCCAATCTAAATAAATTAATTCATCTTATGTATTTCTTATCTAACTTCACAGATGCTTGAAATTTTGCTTGACTTTGGAAAAAGGATCAATGTTTAAATCAAACAAATAATAAACTCCTTTTTTAACTCTAGACAGACAATTTTGAAGAGAAGTCTCAAGTGATATATGCTGTTACTAGTGCTACAGAAAATCCTTTGATTCCTTGCAAAGCTGGACGCTCCCATTGTATCAATTCTGTGTTTTTTTCTCCCAACACTATGGTCCATTTAGAAAGAATTCAACTATAAGCTTTAAAAACCTGTTGAGTTGGGAAAATATGAAAACAGAGTCTTGTTGAGGAGACAGTATATTTAATTAACAAATCAGAGTCTGACAAGAGGCATTTAAAGATTTTCATAACTGGCTCCCACATGTTTTCCTAACCTATGTGACTTCCTTTTCCCTCTTTATTTCTCACACCTCCACCTTGCGTACAGGCCCATATTACCGAATTCTCAAAATGGGATGTGGAGAATATTTAGTCCTTTATTTCTTTTCAATTCCCATTTCCATTTCTTTTATTATTCCATTCCATTTCTTTATTTTCAATTCTTGTTATACATAAGGACCAGCCAGTTACCTCATCTGCTTGGATACCTTCTTACTCTGTATTTAGTTAACTCAAATGTAAAATTTTGCAACGGAGCTTTCTGATTTTCCTAGATGAGATCAATTACTTGCTTTTCTAAGGTGGCACAGTAGCAAGTACAAATCTCTACTAGCTCTTATCACATTATATACACTGTGTATACCTTCTATGCTTAGCACAGTGTCTGGCTTATAGTAGATGTTCAGCAAATCTGTGGACTGGGAGATGTTTAAAGGAATACATCACTGGTAGATACTAAGGGCTATTATAAACTAGACAAACAAGTGGGTACAAGAGCAGTCTTGTGGCTTAGGGGAATCTTCAAAAGAAGTAATGTACAAAGCTAACTCTTACAAGATAAATTGAATTCCACTATCTGGGGAATTACAAGATAGACATTATAAACAGAAATAATTAATAATAGAGTAATAATTTATTTCATCAATGCAATGTTTTTCTGCCAGCAAGAAACTCATAGAGATATGTTAAATAAAAAGATAAGTGTCTTAAGAAGTTATCTATATCTGTATTATTTATATCTATACCTATACCTATACGTCTATTTCTTAAAACCAAAGTAGGGCCTCACAAATGGCCCATCTCAGAGACTAAAACCCTGCTGAGGCTCCCTCTTTCATTCTTTTCCTTGAAGACCAACGTTATCTGTTATTTTTATTTACATGTGGGTAGGACAGGTACAGGGGATGTGAAAAACACGATTATAAGTCAGACTCGGCTTTTCTAACATATGACCCTGGAGCGTGCCAAATAGGATGCCTCAGAGTACTCGCAGGTGCCCAAGTGGGTACTCACAGGTGGGTTTTATCAATACATATAAGAGTTTATCTTCTCCAAACTTGTCCCAGAATTAACTCTTTATCTGGCTTTATTCCCTTTCGCAGTCACTTCCTTTAAAATATCCATATTTTTCTCTCTAACATTGACTTATATACAGTCACTTTTTGTGAAACGTTTCTTCTTAAATGTTTTAAACTCTCTCAACCTATTCTTAATAATATGTACAAGAAAGCATCTCAGAACCTGTCACCCAAGCCTCATCAGCCAGACTCTAAGCCTGGTCAACACAACATGTTGGTCAGGGAAGTGTTTCAGAGCCCTCCTCTTTTCAGATTCTGATCATGAATCTTAATTACATCACTCTTTGCATTAGTCTTCATATTTTCTGGCTAAGAATTTCTGCTATTCTTGAAAATATGGAATTGCATTGTGCAATAAGGTAGCCACTAGCTACATGTGACTTTCTCGGTTAAATTTAAATTAATTAAAATTAAGTTAAATAAAAGTTTAGTCCCTTAACTGTATTAGCCATGATTCAAATGCTCAATAGCAACAAGATTCCACTGGCATTGTTTCAGTCAATAATAAGATTAATAGCTCCATCTATTCTTTCACTCCCCCAAAGAGGCAGGTGTGGAGTGACTCCTACTCCCTTACTGTTAAGTGAATTTTTAATCACCTTTCACAGAGATGTTACTAGGCATTAATAAAATTCTATTTGCAAAAATAATTTAAAATGTTTATTACATTATAGTAAAATATTAATATAGGGTGATACTGAGGAATGCTTTAGTTCAATTCCTCATGTTTTCTCATGATGAATAGAAATCGCCTCATGTAAAAGTTCTATTTTCATTCAACTCCATCAATTATTTGCATACAGGAAGGAGGAGTTACCTATCTTACTGGTTTGACTGGGATGAGGAACTGAACATACTTCACCATGGTTTTTTCTCTTTCCTCGTTTTCTGGGAAGTTACCTGCCTGCATGGGGTATGTGCTCCCAAGTGCTCTCGGTTTTGTGGTGTCGCTCCAGAGTGGAGGGCCTGGAATGGCCCATTGCCACTAGTGACTGAGCTGGAGCGTCGTTCAGTATCAGTAAGCCTACTAGGTCAGAGGTAGCCACTTTTTCCCGTATCCATTTTATTAGTAAGAAAGATGATTGTTTCCGTCAGTCTTATTCCTTATATTTTAATTTCTTGAAAGCTCAGGTAAAAAGGATGCTCTCTCTTAAAGAGACACCATCAAACATTGACAGATGAGATCAGACAGTTGAAATTTCTCTCTAAAATAAAAGCTTTAAAATACTAACTGCTACAATTAACGGTAATATTTCTTCTATAAGTCATTTCCATCTATTTAAAGAATACTGTCTATTGTCCTGACTAGAAAGTGAAGTATATTTACTTTCATAAACAATTGAGAAAATTACTTCCTTGTATACAATTTTAAATATTAATTTAAAAAATCATATACTAGATGTCTAAGAAATACAAAATTGTTTTCAACTTCTGGTATTTTTTCAGCCTTATAAAGTATGCAAACCTTCTTTGTACAAACTAAAAGCAGTTTGCATAACAACATAATTTCTTAGATGCATTCTATAGTGTTTTCAAAACTTTTATTGGTGGAAAATTCTCAGCAAATAAAGTCTTTCAGTGGTAGACTATGTAGAAGTAATTCTAATTTTTTATATGATCATTGTATTAATACATCAAATGTATTAGAATTAACTTAATAACAATGTATTGTATGATGTGAATTGGAGAGTGGGAATAAGAGGCGAAAGAGTAGGAGATAAAGTACACTGGAAAAGTCAGACTTCTTCTTACAATGCTCAAATTAAAATTGCCAGTATTGAATTCCATTTTACGGTACTTTGGTTGTCAGACACTGTCACCAATGTCATGTAATGAAATATTTCTGTAAGGCGTTCTTAAAATTCAATGCCATTGTCTTGCAGGCATTCCAGGATCGCACTTCTCATATATATTAACATGTTTTTAGAGCTAAAGAAGGAAGAACAGAGTTTGTAACGTTGAGGTTGTTTCTGCAGTGAACAGGAAAGTACCTGTTTATATTAAAAACAAGATAAACTAACAAAGAGTCTTCACTTTGTATCTCAATGTTTCCAATTTGAATATCTGAAGTTTTCGAAGTATAAATGAATGTTCTGAAAATATGCAAATATTTTCTGTAAATCCTTTTTTTTTTTTTTTCCATTTCACTTTTGTCCTTGATAAGATCACAGACCCTTACCATCAGAGCTCAGATGACTTTTTCAGGGCTTCTATATATGGGATATTCAGTAAATACTTGGATGCCGTGTGCAGTTAAAGATTTGGGGGGTACTGCTTCTAAAAGAAGTAAAACCTGTTTGCTTCCTATAATGAGTCTTTCTCACAGCAGTTACTTATTACTGATGATTAATTCAGGTGTTAATAGCTATATAGTCCAGATCTTCTTGTTCTGTTTGACCAGATAAGTAGACATGAAATTGTGCTTATAAATAACAAATTTGTGGAAACATTTATTAAGGAGAGCATACTTTGATAATATGCATAATCTCATTCTACATGAATTTTTTTGGCTCCGTTATTTTATACCATATTCAAAGCTTAAATTGGGACAATCAATGAACCTAATATTTGTCAAAATACACCAAATTATTTTTTGTGCTATAAATAAAATATATCACTGACATAAATTTCTGGTCCTGAGGAGAATTCTCTTAGAAAAGGAAAGAAGAGATACATGAGGATAAAATGCATGTTATTAAATATTCAATAACAATTGGCATGGGCAACAGTTATGTGCCTCTTTGAAAAAATACAACAAATATTGCAATAGACAGGCTAGAGGTCAAACTAGACAGGTTACAATTACAGAAAGACTAACAAGATACTCTAAGTGTTTATAAACCTGCCCTTGGGATGCTTAAATCAAAGAAAAGATGACCAAGCAAACCTAATTGGCCTATATATAGCTTTCTTATTACCACCACAGAATTCTTTGTGTCAAGTTTTATTTTTAAATGCATATTGACTGGTTTTAGAAAAACAACTAAGAGGCATGAAAACTGAAAAGGTATTCGACATTTTAAAATTTCTGTATTTTACTCTCCAAAGGAGCTAGGAAAGAAAATACTTTAAGTAGGAACACATCAAAACATCAGTGGGACAAACGATTTCCCATGGAAAATGGATTACAATGATTTTTATAAAAGTACTGTCTTTGAACTTATTCTGCCTGCATTTCTTCCTGAAAAATATGTGGCTGTTTGTGCCTCTGTAAATTAAACCAGAGCCGGGATAAATATTAAAGCATATGTAGAATAGCTAAAGAGAAATAATTATCAACTTCAAATAGATACTCAGATGATAGTGGAAAGAGTGGCTATGATTGAATATTATTAAGCATAAATTTCAAATCATGTCATACACTAATGTAGGGGAACTCTTCACTTTTGAGGCTTCTTAGCATACATGCACCCTTTCTTTAGGAAATTCCCTACCTTGGGAGCTTTAGTGAAGGGCAAAAACTGCCATGACTGAAGTTGAAAATGGTAGATACTCTTATCTTCCTCTGCAGCTAGTCTGTGGTCACATGACTTGGGCTAAGTAATGCTCTTATTTAGAACTCAGTGCTGCAGAGAATCAGGGATAATGGCAGCATCCTGTTTCCAGGGGCAGCTGTGAACCTAATGTGAGTTCTGAGAAGAAAACATAGTGTCAAAAAAAATAAAGAAATCAAACAGATTTAAGAACTATGCCAAGGAAATAATTTGAACTGTGTTTATGGCACAGAGGCTTCTCTGGAAGGAAGTTAATCAGAAGCCTACTGTGATTCTGAAGGATTGGCATTGTCAAAAAATTCCAAAAGTTGATCTAAAAATTATTTGAATGATTGAGCCTTAAAATAGTACTCTGGCTTACAAAATTGAAAGAGTAGGATGCAGGCTGTTAAAGCTACAAATTCTCAAAACACGCATGTTAGATGTAGTCATTGAGGATATAGATGAAGTTCTTGGAGTTGGACCAGGGTTCTGGGAAGACAATGGACAAGTGAGTTTTTCCCAGGGAACATAATAGAATTTTTTTTTTTTTTTAAATCCCAAGTACATAACTCTCTATAAGGGGAGGAGTACTTCTTTCTGTTTTCATAGATCACAGGAATAGAAGGAATCTCTTCCAGATTCAGTACAGAAACCTTACATTGAGAATACGAACATTGAACTGAATACATTAGGCAGGTGTGACTTTGCGTTATCTTCCCTGTGTGTTGCTGGGATTCTGATCTGAGGGGAGGAAGATTTTCCGCGGGTATTTGGTAACCAGATTTGGCATAGATGCATAGCCATTATCAACAAATGTATGCCTCTTTTTATGGACTACAATTCTTTCTGGAAACCTATTGCAGTCAGCTATATTTCCAGCCTTCTCCATCCTAATCACTGACCATTGAAAGTATGTGAGCTTATTGTTGTCACCAATTACATGGGAGCAAAAGTGATGGGTTTAATTTCTAAGCCAATGTGGTTAAGAAGATTACAGATTTCTCCATTCTCTTTCTTCTTTAATATTGAAAGTATATGTCAATGTCAACTGCAAACTGGGATTCATGTAGTGAAGGTGTAAAATCCTGTGTAAGCCTATATCCTTGAATAATAGCCAGGAGTATAGGCTGCCTCCACCCCACCCCACTATCAATCTGAATCACAAATATTGGCATTTGTCTAAATACAAAAATTAACTGACTGCCTAGTGTCACAATTCACAGATATGTTAACCTAATGTTAACTTAATTAAAATGCCCCTTAGCTATTTCAGAGATGTGTAAAATGACTCATTATCCTTACTATCAGCTTATACTTACATTGAAATAGCCATCTTGCTAATAATATTAGGTTGGAGCAAAAGTAATTGCAGTTTTAGACTGTGAATTTTAAATAATTATAACTAGGCTCAAACACATCCTTATTAGTCAAAATGGGAACGATTATAAACAACACATTTTTGCCAACATGAAATAAGTTTGTTTATTCCTGTAGCAAAAAAATCCATGCTTCGGGATTTGACGAACTCTTGGAAAGCATTTTCTGCATCCTGCTGGCTGTGGAAGCGTTTTCCCTCCAAAAAGTTGTTGAGATGGTTGAAGAAGTCGTAGTCAATTGGTGAGAGGTCAGGTGAATATGGCAGATGAGGCAAAACTTTGTAGCCCAATTCGTTCAACATTTGAAGTGTTGGTTGTGCATCATGTGGTTGGGCATTGTCATGGAGAAGAGCTGGGACCTTTCTGTGGACAATGCCAGCTGCAGGCATTGCAGTTTTTGGTGTATCTCATGGGTTTGCTGAGTATACTTCTCAGATATAATGGTTTTGGCAGGATTTAGGAAGCTGGAGTTGATCAGACCTGTAGCAGACCACAAAACAGTGAAAATGATCATTTCTTTAGTGTAAGTTTGACTTTGGGAAGTGCTTTGAAGCTTCTTCTCAGTCCAACCACTGAGCTGGCCATTGCTGGTTGTTGTACAAAATGTAATTTTCATTGTACGTCACAATTTGATCAAGAAATGGTTTATTGTTGTCGGGTAGAATAAGAGAAGACAACATTTAAAAACAACAATTTTTTGTTGCTGTTGTTTTGTTTTTTGGTTTTTTGAGACAGAGTCTGGCTTTGTTGCCCAAGCGGAAGTGCAGTGGCATAATCTCGGCTCACTCCAACCTCTGTCTCCTGGTTTATTAAAAATAATATTGTTCCTTATTATGACTTAGCTTCAAGTAATTCTCCTACCTGAGCCTCCCCTACTAGCTAGGATTACAGGCCTACACCACCAAACCCAGATACTTTTCTTGTATTTTTAGTAGAGATAGTGTTTCACCAGGTTGGCCAGGCTGATCCGGAACTCCTGACCTCAAAGGATCCACCCTCCTGGGCCTCCCAAAGTGCTAGGGTTACAGGAATGAGTCACCATACCCAGCCAAAACAACAATTTTTTTTTTTTTCGCTCACCTCGTGAGGCATCCACTTAGTGAGCTTCTTCATTTTTCCAATTTGCTTCAAATGCTGAATGACCACAAAATGGTAAATGTTGAGTTATTCCGCAACTTCTCGTGTAGTTGTAAGAGGACCAGCTTCGATGATTGCTTTCAATTGGTTGCTGTCAACTTCCAGGCTGGTCACTACACTCCTCATCTTCAAGGATCTCGTCTCCTCTGCAAAACCTCTTTTTTTTTGGATCACTTCTGAGGCAAAACTTCTTGAACCACCACCGCACTGTACGTTCGTTAGCAGTCCCTGGGCCAACTGTGTTGACGTTGCAAGCAGACTCTGCTGTTTAATCATCCATTTTGAACTTGAACAGAGAAAATTGCTTGAATATGCTTTTGTGTAACATTATTTCCATAGTCTAAAATGAACATAAACAGCAAGTAATAAGTCATTAACAAAAAAACGTAAAGCAAGAAATGCCCATTAAAATGATGTATAATATAACCACATTTAAGAATGTATTCCACTATCAAGTGGCAAATTCCAACAATGCAAAAACCTCAATTATTGTTTTTTTATAAAACATAGAATATAATGTTAGTATTATGTACTCCTCTTTCTCCTAAGTATCAGTCAGAAGAATAGTCATACAAGTTTAAAAGAAAACAGAGCTTTAATATGTGAATTACAAATTACTTGAACGTGGGAGAAGATGAGACAGTCAATACCTAGCGGTGGGAATCAACAAATCAGAAAAATAATCATTATCTACGTCATATGAGTATGCTCAGATAAAATACACCTGGAAGAAAAACTCAAAAAACGATTCCAGTCTAGATATTCAAGTGGTGCCGCAAAAGTGGAGCTTGTAGAGAGTTGTGGAAACTACCACCTCCGTGAATTCTACTAAATGAAAATTGCTGCCTCCGTGGCCACTACGACCCATGGGAACCACTGCCTGTGTAGGCTCTCAGTCAAGCACCTGGTGTAAGTTTGGGACTGCTGTTGGCCAGCAGGGCCAGTAGCCAGAAAGTCAAGCTGGACGTGAGGCAGAGGGAGAGCAGGAACAAGGTAAGGCTCACGTGGGAACACTACTTTGTTCATCGCCATGTATGACCATCAAAACCATTTGAGGAAAACGACGTCTGCCTCCCAGATGACTTAAAATCATGTATGAGTTCTTCTAATCAGCTAACTCTAACCTAGAACCATATAGGAAAAAGGATTCCAGCAAATATAAGTTCTCAGCCTTAGACAAGAGCAAGAGTGCCAACCTGGTAATACAAATTCTAGCAAATCTGGTTTGCCAGGTAACAGTGACTTAACTTTTATTAACCCATGATTTCCCCATAATATCATCGATTATATATTATTCAAAGTAGCCTAAGCCTATGATGGATAATAAAATAAAATGATAGGAACTCCAAGTCTTCTTTTGTTCACAAATTACCCCATTGTCTTTTAATGTTTGTTTTTTAAGGCCTAATTAAAATACAGCAAAACATACAAATCATTTTAAGATGGTTGACAAATGTAATCACCATGTAATCATCACACAAATCAAATAATAAACATTACCACCAACTCAGTAAGTTCTCTAAGCATCTAGCTAGCCAATGTCTCCTTACTTCACAGAGACTAGAACTGTTAAAATTTTTGTCCCTACAGATTAAATTCTACCTGTTCTTGAATTTTATGAAAATAGGGGTCACATGGCATGTGGTCTTTGTATCTGAGGGCTTTTACTCAAAATATTGTTCTTTAGATTTACCTTTGTTTTTGTACATGTCATTAGTCTATTTCTTTTATTGTTGCTTATTTTTCCATTTATGAAAATACCACAATTTGTTTAACTATTTTGCTGTTGATAGATCTTTGTGTGGTTTGTAGATTTTGGTTATTATGAATAAGACTGTTAAGAACATCCTTGTAAAGTTTTTGGTGAATATAAGTTTTCATTTATCTTGAATGAGTTTCTAAGAGTAGAATTGTTGTGTCATATAATAGGCATATATTTAGTTTTATTGAAAACTTCCAAGCAAATTTCAAAAGTGATATTATTTCATATTCTTGGATGAAACATATGAATTTCTGTTAATCTAAATTGTCATTAATATTTGATATTGTTGCTTTTTTAAAAAATTAAGCCATTCTATCTATAGTGGTATGTAATTCCCTAAAATTACATTAGCGTTTCTTAGATTATTAACGATGTTAAACATTACTGCATATTCTTATTGGCAATTCACATATCTTCTTTTGTGAATGCATGCTTGTTCAAGTATTTTGTACCATTTTGTGTGGATATGAGGGAAAGCTTAACTCATATTTTATGTTTTGATTTGTAAGAGTTCTCAATGTACTCTGTTTTATTATAATGTAAATATTTTCTTCCAATGTGTGGCTTGCCTTATTACTTTCTTACCTTATATTTTGATAAACAGAAGCTTTTAATTTTGGTCGTTTATTTTTTTCTTTTATGAATTATTACTTTTATCTTGCCTAAAAATCTTTGCCTACACCAACTTCACATGGATATTTTCCTTGTGTTTTTTTCTATAAAATTTATAATTTTAGCGTTTACATTTTAGAATTATGGCCCAACTTTAAGGGATTACCTTTTGTCTGTAATGTAAAGTAAGAATCAATTTTGTATTTTCATATGTTTAAATGTTCATCCACTAGTCCCAGCACACTTTATTGAAAATAATATTGGTCCTTATTATTGACTTAGCTCTTTCACTAACAATAAGTTGACTGTATATATGTGATCTGATTTCTGAAATAACCGATTTGTTCCATTACTTAATTGGTCTATGTTTAGCTCAATTCAATATGGTCTCAATACATGTAACTTGATATAAGATTTGAAATTAAATAGTAAGTGCTGTAACTTGTATTTTGTTTCTATAAATTATTTTGGTTGTTTCATGTTCTTTACATTTCTATACAAATTTTCTAATTGATTTTCAGTTCTTCCAAAAAATCTTATGAAAATTTTATTGAGTCTATAAATGAATTTGTGAATAACTGATATCAACAAAATTAAATCCTCCAATTCATAAGCCTAGTGTACTTTATTTTTTATAGATTTGACATTCTCTAAAAAGGATTTTATAATTTTCAGTGTAGAGATCTTCCATATATGTCATTAAATATATCCCCAAATATTTTATATTTTATTCAAATGTAAATGTTATTTTAAAAATTATTTTCAATTGTTTATCGCAGAAAACGTAAAATACAATTCATTGTTATTTATTAACTTACATCTAGTGACCTTGCTAAATTATTTATTTGTTGATTCTTGGTAATTTTCAGCATATTCAACCATGTCATCTGTGGATAAAGATGCTGTCTTTGTCCATTCAGACTGCTATAACAAAATACTTTAGATGAGGTAATTTGTAAACAACAGAAATGTATTGCTCTCAGATCTAGAGGCTAGAAAGTTCGAAATCAAAGGGCTGTCAAATTCAATGTCTGGTGAGGGTCCTCTTTCTCATAGATGAAGCCTTCTATTTGTGTCCTCACATAATGGAAGAGGCTAGCTATCTCCCTGGGGTCTCTTTTTTAAGGTCAATAACCTTAATCATGAGGGCTCCACCCTCGTGACATAACCACCTCCCATAAATCCCTAACTCATAATCCCATCATCTTTGAAGTTAAGATTTCAACATATGAATTTGTAGGAGGAGACAGAAACATTCATACCATAGCAATAGTTTTTAATTTCTTTCTTGCAAATTTTAGATTTTTCCCTCCTTGTCTTAATAAACTAGTTAAGAAATACAGAACTGTTTAGTAGATATGGCAAAAGTGTACATTTTTGCCTTGTCTCGGATTTTTATGAAAAAACTGTTCATTACTTCACTATTAAGTATGATATTAACTATTGAATTAGCTGAACTTTATAGGTGATTTTTATCAGATTTTAAAATACTCTGTGTATATATATTATTATGAGTTTATCATGAATTATGCTGCATTTGGGGCAAATGTTTTTCTTACATCTATTGAGATGATTAACGTTTCTTCTTAATTCTCTTAATCTGGTTAAGATTTGAAACATTTTTAAATGTGATTTTAAATATTTCTAACTAATACTTTATCACTTGGGATAAACTTCACTTAGTGATGATGTTGCCTTTTTTATATATGTCATTAGATTTGATTTGTACTATTTTGCTAATGTTGCTGTTTATCTATGTTTGTGAAAAATACTGGTCTTGAATTTATTTTCTTTTTATGTCCTTGTGAGTTTTGGGGGTCAGAGTTATTTTGGACTCAAAAAACTATGCCTGGGAAGTGTGTCTTGTTCTGTTACTTTCTGAAATAGTTTAATTTTGTTGAAATGTTTGATGGAATTAACCTGTGTAGCATATGAATCAGAAATTGTCTTTGTGAATATGATTTTAATTACAAATTTTATTTCTTTAACAAAAATAGGGCTATTTACATTGTATAAGTTATGGTAAGTTTTTTAAATGAATTGATATATTTAATCTAAAATTTTGACTTATTGACACAAAGTTATTCACTTTTTAAATTCTTTATTTTCATTTTAATATATGTTAGATGTTTTCTCCTTTAATTATAATGTTGATAATTTGTGTTTTCTCTCTTGATTAAACTTGATCAATTTCCTAGGGTTTATCAATCATTACCAATTTGTTCCCTTATCAAAAAGCAAACTTTGATTGTTGATAATCTCTCTTGTTAATTAGTAGCCATTTTTAACATTTGTATTATTATTTCCATGTTATTTTCTACTTGCATATTTTTATTTTAGTTTTTTTTTTAATTTTTAACTTTTAAATTTTTAATTATTGGTAACTGTTTTAAAACCCTTTTTTCCCTAATGTAAACTTTAAACCTAGGAAATTCCCTTTTAGCACAATTTTAACTGTATTCCACAAAGTTTGAAATGTTGTCTCTTTATTATCATTCAGTTTTAAATACTTCACCTTTTTCTTTGTAATGTCTTTTTTTGACCTATGGGTTATTTTGAAATGATATGTTGCTTAATTTCCAAATGTTTGGTGATTTAGTAAATATTACTTTGTCATTGACATTCAATATTTAAAATTTGTGTACTATCTAAATGTTTTCAAGTAATTACATGTTTTATGAACCAGTATATGACCTATATTACAACTATTATATATGAACTTGAATTGCAGTTTTTGGAAGTATTGATTTATAAATAGCAGATTGACTTAGAGTTTTGTTTGAATCTTCTTTGCCTTTACTAATTTTTATCTATTTTTCTTTTCTAAATGAATTAATAAATTGATTTTAATATCAATGGAGAAAGACAAAAGACTCAGATTAGCTAAATTAATTTTGATAAAGAATTCCTACCTTGCCTGATCTCAAGAACTAAAACTACATGAATCCCAACAGTGTAATAGTGGCATAATGATTGAAATGCAACTCAAGTGGAACAGAATAGAGAGTCCTCAAATAGACCTACACATGTATGGTTAATTGATTTTTCATGGATGTGCCAAAGCAATTAAATAGAGAGAAGATAGTCTTTTCAATAAATGTTGCTGGAACAAGTAGATTTCTATATAGAATAAAAGAAAAAACCTCAACCTGCTCTTTACACATACACATAAACTAATTTAAAACTGACAATGGTTCTCAATATAAAAAGCTATTATGTTTTTAGAAAAAAAAGAAGAAATTCTTTGTAACATGAATTTTCTCAAAAATGATATTAGAAGCACAAACTATACCTGAAGATAATTGATAAAACAGGCTTCATCAAAATTAAAAACCTTTGATATTTATAAGACAGTTAATATAAGATAATGCTGTTACAGAGAGAATATTTTTTGTAAAACATGTATACACCAAAATCTTATATTTAGAACATACAAAGGACTTTAATAATAAGAAGATATATAACTCAATAAAAATTAGCAAAATATTTAAACAAATATCTCAAAAAAGAAGATAAATTAATGGTAAATAAGCTGAGGGATTCTCAGTATCAGCAGTTTTCATAGAAACACAAATTGAAAGTATAATGAAAACTCTCCACACACGCGCGCGCACACACACATACACACACACACACATGAATAGATAGCTAAGGTAAAAAAAAAAAAGACTGACACAATCTGGTGTTGGTGAGATATTGAGCTACTACATCTGTCTTATACTTTCATATTAGTTCATTCTTGCATTGCAATAAAAAATACCTGAAATTCGATGATTCATAAAGAAAATAGATTTAATTGGCTCACAGTTCCTCAGGCCGTACAGGAAGTGTAATGCTGGCATTTGCTCAGCTTCCGGGGAGGCCTCAAGAAACTTAAAATTCTGGCAGAAGGTGAAGGGGTAGCAAGATTTCTCCCATGGTGGGAGCAGAAGCAAGATAGAGTGAGGAAGCGCTACATGCTTTTAATCAACGGCATCTTGTGACAACTCTATCAGGAGAACAGCAGCAAGTGGACCGTGCTAAACCATCCATGAAGAATATACCCCCCCAATCCAGTCACCTCCCACTAGGCTCCACCTCCAACATTGGAGATAACAATTTAACCATGAGATTTGGTGGGACACAGATCCAAACCATATCAATTTTATTAAGAAGGATTCATGGATTTGAGGTACGGTCACCTTAAAAAAGAGTGTGGAATACATTAGTATACAACACAACCATTCTACTTCCAGGTCTTTACCTAAGAAAAATGAAAACATTTGTCATTCAAAAAGTTCCTGTGTTAATATTCATAATAGAATGTTTACTATAGCTCCCAAGAGAAGAAACCCAAAATGTCTATGGAATGGTAAGTAGGTAACCACATTGTGGTATATCCATACCACTGGATTTTATTCAGCAACAAACAAAACAATACAATCAACCATGTGGATGTAAATTGAAAACATCATTCAAAATGAAAAAGTCCAACAAAAAGACTATGTACCAAAAGTGAAATTCTGCAACAAAACTATACTGACAAACAGATCAGGATTGCTTGAGGTAGGGTCTTTGAGGAAGAGATTCATTTCAAAGGAAGAATAAAAACATTTTATTGTGTAGGAACTGCTCTATGGTTGTGGTGATGATTACTCAGTTATACACAATCACCAAAATTCAACAAACTTCACCTATAAAATTGTAAACTTTATTGTATATAAATAATACTTTAAAAATAAAAGGACAAAAACTAAAAGGAAAATAAACATATTTCACCCCATTAACACAAAAACTATATAAAAAAATAGCATTACTTTATCCACTTACCAATTAGTAATGGAAGAGATTTGCAGCAACCACAAAATAAGAGTGACAAAATAGGGCAACTATAGTAAGTAATAATTTATTATATTTCAAAATAACTAAAAGAGTGGAATTGAAATGTTCCTAACACAAAGAATTGATCAATGCTTGAAGTGATGGATATCCCATTTACACTAGATTTGATCATCGTACATTGTAAGCGTGTAACAAGATATCACATAGATGCGATAAATATAACCATATTGTATAACTAATATGTATCCATAATAATTAAAATTTAAAACTTTAAAAATACTACAGCAAACATGATATTCGATGGTGAAATACTGTCACAGATTATCATATTGAGAACAAAGATAAACATAACTAACACCTTTAGTCATTTTTATTGCAATGGACACCAAAAAATTAAGTAAAAGAAAGAATATGGATTAAGTAAGAAGAAGAAAAAAAAAACCCTGTCATTGTTTGCAGATGTAATGGATAAATACATAGGAAACCCAAAACAATGTATAAATGATTTGAGTAAATAAGTTTATGAAAGTCTATGTATAGAAAGCTAATATATGAAAATCAATTGCAGATTCCCCATTTCTACCAATACAGCAATCTTATTTTTCTTAGCTCCTCCCTCTCACAACTTCGAAAAACATACAAAAACAACAATACCTGGATATTAACACAACAGACCAACATGCAATGAAGAAGGCCAGGAGCCTAGGGATCCTGGACTCTAAGAATGATTGAGACATGAGCTCCCTGGGTTTTCTTACTGCCTTCCATATATCCCAAACAGGACACTGCAGAAGCCTCAAACCTGGATCTGCCAACAGGCATGGTGGAGTGTGAGAGAAATCTCAAGGAACCTTGTTTCCTCCCAGCCAAAACACTGGGAAAGGAATGATCTAACAGCAGAAGACCTTTTGGGGAACACTCACCCTCCTCCAGCCTAACATCAAAGGGAAATACACGCCTTCCTCCTATGGCTTCAGTGGGACTGAGTAGGGAGTTGATCTTTCAACCTCCTCCCCCCTTCTGCTGGAAGCTAGAGCTGTTTCTTTTACTCCACACCCTCCTTCCACTGAATGGCTTTGTCAGGATGAAAAAAGGAACTAACCTTCTGTTCCTCTGTTGGCAAAAGCATGCAGCATTCAGATTCTACCACCTGACTTGTCCTTAGTGACAAGCAAAGAGCTAACCTTCTATATTCTGGTCAGTAGAAATCAACTGCTGGGTTAGTGTTGGCAGTACTGAGGTGGCAGGTGATGTCCATCCAATGCTGGCAGGATTAGGTTGTTCCCTGATTCTCCTGGTAGGATAAATAGTATTGGCAGACTGTGTAGGGAGTTTGCCATCTATCTTCCACCCAGAAGAAGCAGCAGGTATTCTTATTACCCCTAACAAAGTGGAGTATGCAAGACTGAGCAGGGCGCTGATCTTCCATTTCTTGCCCAAAGCAGGCATGCTCAGATTTGCCTGCCTGGGCAGTGTTAGCAAGGATCTAGTGTTGAGCTGAGACTTCACCCCAACTCAGAAACAATGAGGCAAAACAGGTGGTGAAAAATAGAGCTCGTGGTACTCTGCTTCCACCCCTCAGTCCCTTGGTGTTCATACGGACTAATAGGGAGCTGAGCTACTGTCTCTAACCTGCCGCAGTGCAGCAATAGGAGTCAGTCTTCTGTTTCCCCACTTTCTGGTATCCCTGGGGCTTGAAAGGAACTGAACATTCATATTTGGCCAGCTGTAAACGCACCTCAGCAGAACTACCTGCCTAAAATAGATGATTAAATAAGATTCAGAATTGTAGTATTCAGGATTATAGGATGCAGTTTAAAATCAGTCCTCATAGCAAGAACCAGGAAAATCACACCATGAATGAGAAGAGACAACAAAGGCTAACATCAAATTAAATCAGATATTGGGATTATCCAGAGTTTTAAAACAACCATTATAAAAATACTCTAACAAGCAATCAAAAATTATCTTAAAACAATGTTCTAAAAAGAAAATATACCAGCAAATAAATAGATGTTATTAAAAAAGGTAAGTAAAAATTATAGAACTGAAAAATATAATAACTGAAATTAAGGTAAGGAACCTAAAAGAAAATAAAATATTTACACTTCAGTTGAAGTAGTAACACATAGATAAAAACAGATTGTAGTAATTTACACATGTATATATCAATACGTAGAGAAATAATTCAAATGCCTTTCTATGGGTTACTAGTTAAATAAACTGTGGGGTATATCCCTACTATGTAATACTATTCAAGTAATAAAATGGAAAAACAAAAAAACTATTAATATGTGCAATGATTTGGATGCAAATATGTGCAATGAGCAGGAAACTAAGCTAAATAAAACACTCGATAATGAAAGACTACATACTTTATTATTTTATTTATATGACATTCTTAAAATGACAAAGTTATACGAATGTAGAACAGATTATTATTTGTTGTTAAGAGTAAGGGATGGAGATAGAAAGGGACGTGCACGTGGCTATTAAACGGCAACATGAAGCATTGTTGTGGTACTGTAACTTTCATATGCCTCTACTGGAAAAATGCTAATGTATTGGTTGTGATATTGTATTAGAGTTTTGCAAGGAGTTTTCTTTGGGAGAAACTGAGTAAAGAATGCATTAATCTGTCTGCATTCTTACAAATGCAGCTGAATCTATAATTATCTTCAAAAAGTTCACATAATAATGGCAGTTGTATTTGCTATGTATCAACAACAAACAAATAGAAATGTAAATTCATAAATTATGCTATTTATAATATAAAATACACTTAAGGCTTTAAAAAGTCATATAAAACCTGTGTAAATCAGTTACAGTGAAAGTTATGGAATACGAGAAAATTTCAAAGACAAAAAAAATGAAAGCGTATGCAGGGCTTGTGATTAGGAAGACTCAATATTTTTTAAAAGATACTTTTTCAAGTTTGCCTATTGATTCAGTATGATACCAAATATCACATTTTTCGAGGATTTAGATCAATGGATTCTGTCACATAGTACTGTGGATATCCGTTTGTCAATATCTATTAAAGGTGACCTAAAACAAGGGCAATGGTCAGGCCATCTTATTCCTAGAGTTAGACAAAATAGAAATGTGTACCTGTGTTCATCACAAACCAGGTGTACGATTTTTTACAGCATTATTGATAATTGCCAAAAATTAGAAACAACCTAAATATTCATCAACAGTAAAATGGTTTTAAATAATTATGTTTCAACTACATGTAACTCCATGCAACTGCATGGATGAATGTCAGAAACCCATGCCGAGCCAAAAAAGTCCAGTCAAAAAGTGTTTATGTATATTTCATATATATATATATATATATATATATAATGTTCAAAAAGAGGTAAAACCCTTCTGTATCGTTAGAATTCAGAATGGAGTTGCTTCACTAAAGAAGCAGGAAGGAATTTCTGGTGTTCTGATAATCTTCTGACTTTTATTTTAAGTGCGATTTTATTATACAATGCGGTCTATTTGAGAAAATGTATAAAGTTTACACTTATCTGATGAACACATTTCTGAATATAAGTTATACTACGACAAAAATAGTTTACATATAAAAGCCCCATGTTTATTGCAGCACTATTCACAATACCCAAGGTATGGAATTCACCCTGTATCTATCTACAGATGAATGAACAAAGAAAATGTGGTCAGACATGGTGATTCATTCTTGTAATCCCAGCACTTTGGGAGGCTAAGGTGAGAAGATGGCTTGAGCCCAGGAGTTCGAGATGAGCCTTGGCAACAAAGTAAGGCGCCATCTCTTCCAAAAGTCAAAAAATTAAAAAGGCATGGAGGTAGGTACCTGTGGTCCTAGCCATTCAGGAGCACTGAGGAGGGAGTTCAGGAAATCAGTTCAGGAAATCAAGGTTGCAGTAAGCCATGTTTGCAGCAGTGCACTTCATCCTGGGCAAGAGAGTGAGAACCTGTCTAAAAAAAAAAAAAAAAAAAAAAATTAAAAAAGAAAAGTTACACACACACACAGAAGAATATTATTCAGCCTTAAAAGGAAAAAGTCTTGCCATTTGTAGCAACATGGATAAAGCTGGAGGACATTAGATTAAGTGAAAGAAGTCAGGCATAGAAAGACAATACATCGTAGTTTCACTTATATACTGAATCTAAGAACATCAAACTCAGAGAAGCAGAGAATAGAATGTTGGTTGTCAGGGAATGTGGTGGGAATGGGTAATGGGTAAATGTTGGTCAAAATCTACAAAGCTTTAAGTATACAAAAAGGTCTGCAGATCTATTGTACACCATGGTGACTATAGTTAATGACAGTACATTGTATCCTTGAAAATTGCCAGGGAGGTAGATTTTAAATGTTCTCACTGCAAAAAAATAATAAATGTGAGGTGATGGATATGTTATTTAGCTAGATTGTGGTAATGATTTCACAATGCATACGTATATCAAAACTTCACATTTTGCACCATACATATATACAATTTTTATTCTTTGATCACATTTTAATGAAGCTAGAGAAAATGTACCACAACTATGCAGTTCACCAATTAAAATAATTATCTATGAAATAGTCATTATATATATAATTTAAATCAAGCTTCTTATTACAATATAACTCATCAATATATTTTATAACTTATACAAACATACACATATTTTATTTTATAATCTATATTGCATTACACGTTGGTTACATTATATCCTAGAAAATTGACATGAACTTGGATACCTTACATTCTCTAAAATTTTATTTCTCCTTTTAAAAGTAATTAGATTGGCATCTCTAAAGGTCTTGTCATCGTTCAAAAGCTGTATTTGCAAAGCATACACATGTGTTTATATATGCTGTTTACAAAATATTTAAAACGAAATACCTATTCAATTCAGCTTATAACTAATTTTAAGCACATCAGTAAAATTTAAATGGTCCTGCATTTAAATGTATTTCATTAGATAACATATTGCTTTCCCTGCAGATTTGCTTTAAAGAAAATATCTATGTTTCTCAGTAGGAGTGAACCATAAACTACATACGTATCAGTCAACTTGATGTAATGGTGTTAGTTCTTGTTTTAACATAAAGCAGCTTTGTAACCTTGAATAAGTTTTCAAAAAACACTTTCTTCGCTTCAGATTTTTAATTCTTTGAATGAATGATATATTCTCTGCCATCTCAGGTGGTTGATGTGTGGATTAAATGAGAAAGCAAAATTTAAGTAACTTAAAATCTATAAAGCAATGTGTAAATGCAAATGTTGTTACTATTAATGATGCAGTAGTTTTTGCTCCTTAGTTCAGCTAAAACCAGCTCCTTGTCACACAATCAGGAAAGATTGGGCATGCATACTCATTGAAAGGTGAGGAGAGCAAAATTTACTAAAAGAAAACTCTCAGCTGTAAAAGACGTCCTACTAACAGGCTCAGATTGAACACCACACTACCACGCACGAGCTGAAGAAGCCAGGCTCCTCCCCACTGCAGAAGGTGCAAATTCCTGTGGCTCCACCCCATTTCTCCAGTGTGCATGGGGACATTATTTAGAAACAATCAGTCAGGAAAGGGCAGGCAAACAGGGGCAGTTTGCCCTCTGGGTCGCGCGTTTCATCTGGGATCAGCAGTCCGGTCTCTCAGCTTCTGCCAGTTTTATGCTTGAAGGTAGGGTTTCTCTGGGGACCTCTGGCTATCTCCTGCCGAGGGATTATTATTATTATAGGTGTTTAAATATTTGTTTTCATTTAAAAAAATTAGATTGATCCTATTCTTACTCAGACACACACGCATACACACACATCCCATACATATACCCTTAATTGAGTAGAGGGAAGGAAAATGTAGTGCATCTTTTTTCTACTGTTAAAAGCTCTGCTTTGTTCATTACCCTTCCATTACTTTTCCTTCCTTTTCTTCCCATAGGGCAATGAAGATAAGCTCCTGTTGATGGTTCATGAATTTCAATGTATGTTCCCAAGGGCAGGATATTTTCCATGCAATGTCCCCAGTATTAGAATTTCCTGGTGCTTGTGTTTTCAGAGAACCCGTGTTTAAACCTTCAGGCCAATATGTAAATCTGTTTTTGTTCCTTTAAACAGAAGACTTGTGTTTGTTTCAAAAGAGATATGCATTAAATAAGTATTTATTCAATATTACAGATGTTAAAACTAAGACTTTCTCAGCGACAAGTTAAGTGAAAGAAGTGCAGGAACTGAAGCTGCATTTCCAAGTGCCTGGCCCTCAACAAGTGTCCACCAAGCAAAGCATAATTGAAAGGATTATCTCATTGTAACAAGGAATGTGCACATGTGCACGTAGAGAGACATTGAAGTACGATCCCCACAATCCTTATAGCTATTTTCTCTGGATGTTGAGATCATTTGCATTTACTTTCTTTTTATACTTTCACATAGTTACAATTATTTTACAATCAGTATGCAATTTTTATATCATTAGAAATGATATAAAAACTATTTTGTAGAGAAAAGATAATGCCATTCCAATACAATCCAGTAGCTTTACAATAAATAGTTTTATTGAGTTTTATGAAACCTATTATGCCCACTGTTTAAAGAATAATTTAAAGGGATAAACAGTTGTATGGGTTGTATGTATTCTACATCTTGTAAAATATTGAATTTCTTTCTTTTTCCACCTGAGTTAAAAATGAATTGAATTTTTATTTTCATAACTAGCTTGCTTTTTGTAAGTTGCTGAATTACACAATGGTATACCTTCAAATCACATATTATTTAGTTTTGCATGTTTTTCAGTTTTACGTAAAATGGTTAATTTTGTATATACATCTTTCCGGAATTTTTTTGTTTTAATTCAGCCTTAGCTGTGAAACTCATGCCTCTTGACACACATAATCATTCTTGGATATTTTCATTGCTCAAAAATGTTCCCTGGAAGGACTATAGTTCATTTTACTTATCCATTCTACCTCCCACAGGCAAAGATGTTTTTTTCAGTATTAAAAATGCTGCTAAAATTGTTATTCTACAAATATTCCCATGAATATTGTATTGGTGCATTTTCATGCTGCTGATAAAGACAAAACTGAGACAGGGTAATTTGTAAAGAATAAGAGGTTTAATGAACTCACAGTCACATGTGGCTGGAGAAGCCTCACAATCATGGTGGAAGGCAAAAGGTATGTCTTGCATGGCGGCAGACAAGAGAGAAGAGAGCCAAGCAAAAGGGGTTACCCCTTGCAAAGCCATCAGATCTCGTGAGACTTATTCACTATCACGAGAACAGTATGGGGGAACCGCTCCCATGATTCAATTACCTCACACCAGGTCCCTCCCACAACATGTGAGAATTATCCGAGGTAAAATTCAAAATAAAATTTGGGTGGGGACAGAGCCAAACCATATCACTCTGCCCCTGGCCCCTCCCAAATCAAATGTCCTCACATTTCAGAATCAATCATGCCTTCCCAACAGTCCCCAAATCTTAACTCATTTCAGCATTAACTCAAAAGTCCACAGTCCAAGTCTCATCACAGACAAAGTAAATCTCTTCTTCCTGTTAGCCTATAAAATCAAAAGCAAGTTAGTTAATTTCTAGATACTCTGGGGGTACAGGCATTGGATAAATATACCTATTCCAAATGGGAAAAATGGGCCAAAGTAAAAGGTCTAAAGGCCCTATGTAAGTCTGAAATCCAGTGGAACAGTCAAATCTTAAAACTCCGAAATGATCTCCTTTGACTCCATGTCTCACATCCACGTCATGCCAGCACAAGAAGTGGGTTTCCATGGTGTTGGGCAACTCCAATCCTGTGGCTTTGCAGGGCACAGCCTCCCTCTTGGCTGCTTTTGTGGGCTGGCTTTGAGGGTCTGTGGCTTTTCCAGGCACATAGTACAAGTTGCTGATGGGTCTACCATTCTGGGATCTGGAGGACTGTCACCCTCTTCTTATGGCTCCAGTAGGCAGCATTCCAGTGGGAACTGTGGACTTCAACCCCACATTTCCCTTCTGCACTGCCCTACAAGGGGTTCTCCACAAGGGCCTTCCCCTGCAGCAAACTTTTGCCTGGACGTTGAGGCGTTTCCACACATCCTCTGAAATCTAGGTGGAGGTTCCCAAACCTCAATTCTTGACTTCTGTGCACCCACAGACTCAACACGACTTAAGAAGCTGCCAAGGCTTGTGCCTGCACCCTCTGAAGCAACAACCTGAGTTGCACCTTGGCCCCTTTTAACCATGGCTAGAGTGGCAGGGACACAGAGCACCAAGTCCCTAGGCTGCACACAGTAGAGAGGCCCTGGACCTGGGCCATGAAATAATTTTTTCCTCCTAGCCCTCTGGGTCTGTGATGGGAGGGGCTGTTGCAAATATCTCTGACATGCCCTGGAGACATTTTCCCCATTGTTTTCATGATGAACATTTGGCTCCTCATTATTTTTGCAAATTTCTGCAGCTGGCCCAAATTTCTCCTTAGAAAATGAGTTTTCCTTTTCTATCTCATCATCAGGCTGCAAAGTTTCTGAACTTTTATGCTGTGTTTTCCTTTTAAAATTGAATGCTTTTAAAAGTACCTAAGTCAACTCTTGAATGCTTTGCTGCTTAGAAATTTATTCCAACAGATACTCTAAATTATCTTCTTAAGTTCAAAAGTTCCACAGTTCTCTAGGGCGGGTTAAAATACTACCAGTCTTTTTGCTAAAACATAGCAAGAGTCACCTTTACTTCAGTTCCCAACAAGTTCTTCATATCCATCAAAGACTACCTCAGTCTGGATTTCATGTCTATATAATTATGAGCATTTTGGTCAAAGTCATTCAACAAGTCTCCAGGAAGTTCCAAACTTTCTCACATTTTTCTGCCTTCTAAGCCCTCCAAACTCTTCCAACCTCTGCCTATTACCCAGTTCCAGAGTCTCTTCCCCATTTTTGGGTATGGTTACAGCTGTGCCCCAATCTACCAGTACTAACACACTGCATTAGTCTGTTTTCACATTGCTATAAATACATACCCGAGACTGAGTAATTCATAAAGAAAAAGAGTTTTGATGGACTCACCATTCCGCATGACTGGGGAGGCCTCAAATCATGATGGAAGGTGAAAGGCATGTCTTACGTGGTGGCAGACAAGAGAGAAGAGAGCCAAGTGAAAGGGGTTTCCCCTTTTAAGCCATCAGATCTTGTGAGACTTATCACTACCACAAGAACAGTATGGGGAAAACCCCTGATTCAATTATCTCCCTTTGGTCCCTCCCACAACATGTGGAAATTATGAGAGCTATAATTCAAGATGAGATTTGGGTGGGGGACACAGCCAAACCATATAGAGTATCTTCTTCTTATCTTCATATGTGTGTGTGTGTGTGTGTGTGTGTGTGTGTGTATTTATATTTATTTTATTTTATTTTATCTTATTTTATTTATTTTTTTGAGACATGGTCTCTGTCACCCAGGCTGAAGTACAGTGTTGCAATCTCTGCTCACTGCAACCTCATCTCCCAGGTTCAAGTGATCTTCCCACCTCAGCCTGCTAAATAGCTAGCACTACAGGCCTGTACCACTACACCAAAATAATTCTTGTATTTTTAGTAGAGACAGGTTCCTCCATGTTGCCCAGGCTGGTCTCAAACTCCCAGGCTTCAGTGTTCGCCCATCTTGGCCTCTCAAAATGCTGGGATTACAGGCATGAGCCACTGCACCGAACCTCTTCTTACATTGTTATTATATTTTTTTACTCTAAATTTTTGGGGTATAGCCTATTTTTCTTTTTTTAATTTCTTAAACTGTATAAGGGATTAATATTTATTTCTTTTTTCTTTTCTAATATAAGACTAACATTTTAAATGTCTTTTAAACACTGCAGTAGCTATATCCTAGACATTTTGACTTGTAGAATTTTTGTTTTCGTCTCTTATAAGTATTTTAGCAATTAGAAGTTAATTTCAAATTTAAAAAATTTATGTATGCATGTATATATTTTTTGCAATTTTAAACTTGTTAATCTTTCATTTAATTCCAGTAAGAGCAGAAAACATTTGTAGGGTATTGACTCTCAAGTTTGCTGTAATTCTCTTTGTTACCAATTATAATAAGTGTTTTTTTTGTTTGTTTGTTTGTTTGTTTTTTTTTTTTTTTTTGCTTGCATTTAAAAATAAAGAAGGACTTCCAATAGTTGGACATCATATTTTATATATTTGGTTTGCTGTGATTAACTTTCATATTTCATCTTTTATATTTAAGATTATAATTTATTTCAAGCATAATTTCAATGGAGAATTGTTTTCCATATTGAAACTAAACTCAAGTCCAGCTGCTCACTCTTTGAAAGCCAAAATATTAATATGATAAAAGAGGTGCAGTGAAAGGAGAGCAATTTTACTCAAATGCTGGCAGTTGAGAATGGCTAGGCTCATACCTCCAAAAACAATTTCAAAATTTTAAGGAAATAGGTAGGTTTTAGAAGGAAAGGTTGGCATGGGAAGCATGTGAGAGTGGGGCAGGGTGCAGGAACTGCGTGTCTTGTTCTGATAGCTAACTTGAACTTCTGCCCACCTGAAGCATAGGCTGGTGCCATCTCAACAATGGCCAAGTTGTAGATTAACCGCCTTGATAATTGCTAGATGCAGAGAATTCTACAGCTGGGTCTTCCTGCTTAGTTTACTTCAAAATTAGCCCCTGGAATTTACAAGCAAGTGCATATTTAGATAAGTGAGCACAGTGCAAGGGAGTGCCTGGTGGGAAGGAAGGGAAACAGAGTTAAAATGTATTACAAGACTAAGACCAGAGAGAAGAAATAAAATTTTGAAATGCATTGTAAAGCCAAGCCACTTGGTTACAATATGGATATTAAGTTGCTGATAGAATGATTTTTTCTATAAAATGATTTTTATAGGCTCTCTCTTGTGTTTTATTAATCTGTATTGCTATTTTTTGATAATACCATACTCCTTTGATTATAATAGCTTTATAGCTACTGTAGTAGCTGTAAGTTTTAAAGTCAGGTAGCATAAATCTTCCAATTTGTGTTTCATTTTTAAAAATCTCTTTGGATCTTCTAGATCCTTTGCATTTAAATAAATATTTTATAAACAATTTGTTAACTTCTTTAAAAATTGCAGGAATGTTCAATGGGATCATTTGAATGTACACAGATTTAGGTAGAATAAAATCTAACAATCAAGAGACTTTCAACTCATGAACATGGCCTTACTCTCCACCTATGTAGTTCTTTATTTCCTGTAAACACTTTAGAGTTTGTAGTCTAGAAACTTTCATGGCTGTTGTTAAATTTATTTCTCTATATGTATTTTAGGTTATTGTAAAAGGATTTCAAAGATGTGCAAACATTTTTGCTAATATATTAAAAATACGATTGATTTTTTTCAAAATTATCCTTTTTATATTACCTTCTTGATTCATTTATTAGTTCTTGCTTGCCTGTAGATTCCTAAGGATTTTCTATATTAAATAAATAAGCTATTTGTAAATAGAAGAGCAGGAGCTTTTTCTGTTCAGAGCTTCATGTTTTCTGTATATTTTCCATGCCCTATATATTGGGGCTTCACGGTGTCTTTTGGTATAATATCAAATACATATGATTTGAGTAAAAATTCTTGCCTTGTTTTCAAACATAACAACTAAAAAATCAGTATTTCACCATTAATACGATGTTACACTTAGGTTTTTGTTAAATGCTTTTTATTTGATTGAAAAAGTTGCTTTTATTATTAGTTTGCTGAGAATTTTTATTATAAATGAGTGTTAATCTTTTAAAATACTGTATTTGTTTCCATTAATATCTTTATTTGCAACGATTACTTTCTAAAGATTAAATCTACTTTATTTTGTTAACAACATGAAGCACATTAGTTACTTTGCATATTTTAAACCAATTTGGAGTTCCAATCCTTAATTCTATTCTGCTAGTAATGCATATATTTTTTTAAAATTTTACTTTAAGTTCCAGAATACATGTGCAGAACGTGCAGGTTTGTTACATATGTATACACGTGTCAAGATGGTTTGCTGCACCCATCAACCCATCATTTAGATTGTAAACCTGGCATGCATTAGGTATTTGTACTAATGCTCTTCCTCCCTTTGCCCCCCACCCCCTGACACGGCCTGGTGTGTTTTGTTCCCCTCCCTGTGTTCATGTGTTCTCATTGTTCAACTCCTACTTATGAGTGAGAACATGTGCTGTTTGTTTTTTCTATTCCTGTGTTTGTTTGCTGAGGATGATGGCTTCCAGCTTCATCCTTGTCCCTGGAAAGGACATGATCTCATTCTTTTATATGGCTGCATAGTATTCCACGGTGTATATGTGGCACATTTTCTTTATCCAGTCTATCATTGATGGGCATTTAGGTTGGTTCCATGTCTTTGCTATTGTAAATAGTGCTGCAGTAAACAAATGTATGCATTTGTCTTTATAGCAGAATGATTTATACTCATTTGGGTATATAACCATAATGGGATTGCTGGGTCAAATGGTATTTGTGGTTCTAGATCCTTGAGGAATCCCCACACTGTCTTCCACAGTGGTTGAACTAATTTACATTCCTACCAACAGTGTAAAAGCGTTCCTATTTCTCCAAAGCCTTGCCAACATCTACTGTTTCCTGACTTTTTTAATAATCGCCATTCTGACTGGCATGAGATGAAATTTCATTGTAGTTTTGATTTGCATTTCTCTAACGATCAGTGATGTTGAGTTTTTGTTCACATGCCTGTTGGTCACATAAATGTCTTCTTTTGAGGAGTGTCTGTTCATATCTTTCACCCACTTTTGATGGGGTTGTTTTTTTTCTTGTAAATTTGTTTAAGTTCCTTGTAGATTCCGGATATTACACCTTTGTCAGATGGGTGGATTGCAAACATTTTCTCCCATTCTGTAGGTTGCCTCTTCACTCTGATGATAGTTTCTATTGCTGTGCAGAAGGCAGAAGCTCTTCAGTTTAATTAGATCCCATTTGTCAATTTTGGCTTTTGTTGCAATTGCTTTTGGGATTTTCGTAATGAAATCTTTGTCCATGCACATGTCCTAAATGGTATTGCCTTGGTTTTCTTTTACGGTTTTAATCATTTGGGGTTTTACATTTAAATGTTTAGTATATCTTGAGCTAATTTTTGTATCAGGTGTAAGGAAGGAGTCCAGTTTCAGTTTTCTGCATATTGCTAGCCAGTTTGCCCAGCACAATTTATTAAATAGGGAATCCTTTCCCCATTGCTTATTTTGTTCCGTTTGTCGAAGGTCAGATGGTTGTAGAAATGTAGTGTTATTTCTGAGGTTTCTGTTCTTCTGTTCCATTGGCATATATATCTGTTTTGGTACCAGTACCGTGCAGTTTCAGTTACTGTAGTAATGTAGTACAGTTTGAAGTCAGGTAGCATGATGCCTCCAGCTTTGTTCTTTTTGCTTAGAATTGTCTTGGCTCTACAGGGTGTTCTTTGATTCCATGTGAAATTTAAATTGTTTTTTCTAATTCTATGAAAAATGTCAATAACATTTTAATGGGAATAGCATTGAATCTATAAATTATTTGGGGTACTATGTTCATTTTCATGATACTGATTCTTCCTATCAATGAGGATAACATGTCTGTCCATTTGTTTGTGTTCTCTATTTCCTTGAGCAGTGGTTTGTGGTTCTCCTTCACGTCCCTTGTTAGCTGTATTCCTAGATATTTTATTCCCTTTGTAGCAATTGTAAATGGGAATTCATTCATGATTTGGCTCTCTGCTTGTCTATTGTTGGTGTATAGGAATGGTTGTGATTTTTGCCTATCAATTTTATATCCTGAGATTTTGTTGAAGTTGCTTATCTGTTTAAGGAGTTTTGGGGCTGAGATGATAGGGTTTTCTAAATATAAAATTATGTCATCTGCAAACAAAGACAATTTGACTTCCTCTCTTCCTATTTGAATTCCTTCTCTTGCCTGATTGCCCTGACCAGAAATTCCAATACTGTGTTGAAAAGGAGTGGTGAGAGAGGGCATCCCTGTTTTGTGCCAGTTTTCAAAGGGAATGCTTCCAGCTTTTGCCCATTCAGTATAATATTGGCTGTGGGTTTTTCATAAATAACTCTTATTATTTTGAGATATGTTCCATCAGTACCTAGTTCATTGAGCATTTTTAACACAAAGGAAAGCTGAATTTTCTCAAAGGCCTTTTCTGCATTTATTGAGATGATCAGGTGGTTTTTGTCTTTGGTTCTGTTTAAGTGATGGATTGCATTTATTGATTTGCGTATTTTGAACCAGCCTTGCATCCCAGGGATGAAGCCAGTTTGATCATGGTGGATAAGCTTTTTGATGTGCTTTTGGATTCAGTTTGCCAGTATTTTATTGAGGATTTTCACATCAATGTTCATCAGGCATAGTGGCCTGTAGTTTCCTTCTTTTGTTGTGTCTCTGTCAGGTTTTGCTATCAGGATGATGCTGGCCTCATTAAATGAGTTAGGGAGGAGTCCCTTCTTTTCAACTGCTTGGAATAGTTTCAGACAGAATGGCACCAGCTCCTCTCTGTATCTCTGGTTGAATTTGGCTGTGAATCTATCTGGTTCTGGGCTTTTTCTGGTTCGTAAGCTATTAATTGCTGCCTCAATATCAGAACATGTTGTTGGTCTATTCAGGGATTCAACCTCTTCCTGGTTTAGTCTTGGGAGGATGTATATGTCTAGGAACTTATCCATTTCTTCTAGATTGTCTATTTTATTTGTGTAGATGTGTTTTTAGTATTCTCTGGTGGCATGATTCTTATAGCAGTCACATGAATGCACCTCACAAACTTCCTACTACAAGGATCATAAATGACTACAAGCTTCAGGTACTGTACTTTGAAATCCACTGTAGTATTTTTGCCACTTGATTATTAAAATCTTCCTCTGCTGAGGTCACCCATTAATGAGCAATCATATGGGATGCAAATATCTTCATAGTTTTTGACTGCTCAGAGAGGTCCCTCCACATACCTCTACCCCAAATTTCTTTGTTACCACATTTCCAAACATGCTTTTCCAAGTCCCTGACCATCCAGCCAAACCATTGGCCACAGCCCATGAATCAGTATATAGTCACACATCTGGCCATTTCTCCTTCCATGCGAAGTGCACAATCAGGTGCATTGCTCAAAGTTCTGCCCACTGGGAAGATTTCCCTTCAGCGTTGTCCTTCAGAGATGTCCTAGAAAGGGGCTGTAGTGCTGCAGCTGTCCACTTCCAGGTGGTGTCTGCATATCGTGCAGAACCATCTGTGAACCAGGCCCTAGTCTTCTCTTCCTTTGTCAGCTGATCATTGGGAACCCCCATGAGGTCATCTATGCAGGCTTGAGGAGAAAAGTCATGTGTACAGGAGTGGAGATCATAGGCATTTGAGCCACTTCCACGTTTAAATTACTGTGCCTTCAGGACCTGCTCGAGCCTGATCATGTATATACCACTTTCATTTGATGATAGAATGCTGCTGTGCATGACTGGCTTTATGGCTAGATGGATCAGAAAGTACCTGGTTCATGATAGGCAGTTCAGGTTGCATGTTGACTTGATGACCCGTAGTCAAACGTTCAGTTTCCACCAAAGCCCAGTAACAGGCCAAGAGCCATCTCTCAAAAGGAGAGTAGTTATCTGCAAGAAGATGGCAAGGTCTTGCTCCAAAATGCTAGAGGCCTTCTCTATGATTCACCTATGGGGGCCTGCCAAAGACTCCATACAGCATCCCTATCTGCCACTGACACCTCAAGCACCATTGGATGTGCTGGGCCCTATGGCCCAAATGGCAGAGCAGCTTGCACAGCAGCCTGGAGCTGTTGCAGAGCCTTCTACTGTTCTGAACCCCACTCAAAACTGGCAACCTTTCAGGTCATTTGACAAATGGGCTGGAGTAACATACCCAAATGAAGAACATGTTGCCTCCAAAATCCAAATATGTCCACTAGGCATAGTTCCTCTTTATTGGTTATAGGAGGACCCAAATGCAACAACTTATCCTTCACCTTAGAGGGAATATCTCAACAGGCTCCACCCCACTGGATCCCTAGAAATTTTACTGAGGTAGAAGCTTCCTGAATTTTAGTCAGATTTATTTCCCATCCTCTGGCATGCAAATGTCTCACTGATAAGTCCAGTGGGTTTTCTACTTCTTGTTCACTGGATCCAATCAGCATAATGTAATCAATGTAATGGACCAGTGTGATATCTTGCAGAAATGAAAAGTGATCAAGGTCTCTCCAAATAAGATTATGACACAAAGCTGGAGAGCTCATACACTCCTGAGGTAGAAAAGTAAGGGCATACTGCTGGCCTTGCCAGCTGAAGGCAAATTGCTTCTGGTGGGCCTTATGGACAGGAATAGAAAAAAAGGCATTTGTGAAGTCAATGGCTGCATACCAGGTGCCAGGCGATGTGTTAATTTGCTCAAGGAATGAAATCACATCTAGTACAGCAGGTGCAATTGTACTCACCACTTGGTTATGCGAACAATAACCCATTGTTATTCTCCAAGATCCATCTGTCTTCTGCACAGGCCAAATGGGAGAGTTGAACAGGGATACAGTCAGAATCACTACTTCTCCATCTTTCAAGTCCTTGATGGTGGTACTAATCTCCGCAATCCCTCCAAGGATGAAAAGTTGTTGTTGTTGTTGTTATTGTTTTTGATTTATGATTTTTCTAGATAGAGAAAGCTCTAATGGCCTTTCCCACAGTAATAGCCCTCACCTGACCATCAGGTAGTCAGTGTGGTTGTTCTGCCAGCTGCTAAGTTTATCTATGCCAATTATGCATTCTGGAACTAGGGAAATGACCACAGGATGAGTCTGGGACCCACTGGACCCACTATAAGTCAGACCCAAGCTAAAACTTAGTCAATTACTTGACCTCCATAAGCCCCTACTTTAACTGGAGGATCACAATGATGTTTTGAGTCCCTTGAAATCAACATCAGCTCAGAGCCAGTGTCCAGTAGTCCCTGAAATCTCTGATCATTTCTCTTTCCTCAATGCAGTTACCCTGGTAAAAGGCTGGAGGTCTCATTGGTGAAGGATGGGAAAAAGATTCACTGGATAGATTGTTGGTAATGTAGTGGGGTCGTTCCTCAAGGGGACCTGGCCTTCCCTTCATTCAAGTAGTTCTGTTTCTGTAAACTGACTTGAGTCTGGAAATTGATTGAAGGGCTGTGAGTCTCTGTTTTTGTAATTCAAATTATTCTTTTGTCCATTTGACCTAGAAATTTTCTCCTTATACAAATTATGTAGGAAAACAGTAGGCGTCCTATCAATCATACTTCTAGGAGCATCATGATTAATTAGCCAATGTCAGAGCATTACATGAATCAGATGATTCTGATTGTCACTTTGCCTCTGCTGTCCATTATGGTAGCTATGCTCACCTTGACTTGGATGGTGGAGTGCTGTCACTTGGCCCCTGAAAACTCAGGATCCAATTATTCCCACTATATTTACATTTTGTAGTTGAGTGACTGTGGTTCCTACTGTTAGATCTGACACATAGAGAAAAGAAATCACAGGGTTCTTCAAAGATGCAGGTTCTGCCCTCACAAATCTATTTCACAAGACATTGGTCAATGGTATATCATCTGAACCCTGCCAGCTGGGACCAGTAGGACTAAAGTGACTAACCCATTCCACCATCCTAGTCTCCCTAAGCCTTTGGATCCCTTCCTTTACATTAAACAAAGGGAGATCAGGCATTTCCTGCTCACTCACATTGGGCCATCTTTTAATCCATATTTCAGCTAACCAAGCAAATAAACTATTCAAATCTTTTTTTCCCGACTCTCTGAGTCACAACATTAAATGCAGAGTTCCTACTTATTGTGCCCAGCTCAATACATTCAGCCTGATCTAACTTTATGTTCTTTCTCCCATTATCTCATACCTTTAATACCCATTCTCACATCTGTCCTCTAGAATTCTCTTTATATAAATTAGAGAAATCAAGCAGTTCTTTTTACATGTAATGCACCTCCTCATGGGTGACACTCAACCTCATTTCTAGGGGCCCACTGGGACTTTAGTCTAGTTATAGGTCTAGAAGCAAACAGAGGTTTTGGGGGTGGCTCCTGAGGAGAATCAACATTATTTTGCCTGACAACTGCTTCAGGGGAGTCCATCACTTTGCCTCAGGCAGCATAGGGTTTATCTACTCAGGCAAAGGTGAAAAGACTGGTGGCAACATGGATCAGGGAGGGAATGTTGCCACTACTGGGGATGGGAAAGCTGTTCTTCTGGCAAAAAAGGTTCATCAGAGTTTACAAACTCTGTGTCCGCAGCTTCATCAGGGTCCTCCCACACATCCCTGTTCCAAATTGCAGGGTCCCATTCTTTCCCAATCAATTCCCTCACTTTAACAGTAGACACCTGGCAAGGCTGTGCATGCACCTTTTGTTGCAGGTCAGTCACTCGAATGATAAAAGCTTGTGTCTGTTTTTCCACAATTTCTGCTCTTTGTCTACAGGAGATAAAACTCTCATTCAGGGCACTCTTAGCAGATTTGAGGCTCAGTATCTGCTTGCAAAGCCAGGAGACAGAATCCCTGAGTTCACCATTTATTTCATCACTTTGTCCCCTGTACTTAGGAGCAACCAACCAGTCTCATTATGTTCCTTGGTTCTCCACGTATGGTCAAAGGTATTATGTATAGAGTAATGAAACTCCTTGCCTCTCATGAGTGGTGAATCAGTGGCAGACGCATTTATTTTGCATAACTCTCTAAACAGTTCAGGCCAAGGACTATCGGTGTTCTCTATACTATTGGAAGTAGAGTTCTTAACGTTTTTAGGCCTAATCATGTTAAGCAACCAACTCCAGAAACCCCAAAACCAATGAAATAACTCTATCTTTAATATTCTGTTCCTCTAGAACCACTCCTGATACCAAAATCTGTATTAGTCAGGGTTCCATAAAGGGGCAGAGCTAATAGGATAGATATGTAAAGGAGTTTATTAAGTATTAACTTACATGATAACAAGGACCCGCAATAGGCTGTCTGCAAGCTTGAGGAGCAAGGAAACCCAGTCTGAGTCTCAAAACTGAAGAACCTGGAGTCTGATATTTGAAGGAAGTAAGCATCCAGCACAAGAGAAATATGTAGGCTGGGAGAGTAGGCTAGTTTCGCCTTTTCATATGTTTTCACCTGCTTTATATTCGCTGGCAGCTGATTCGATTGTGCCCACCAGATTAAGGTGAGCCTGCCTTTCCCAGCCCACTGACTCAAATGTTAATCGCCTTTGGCAACACCCTCACAGAGACACCCAGGAACAATACTTAGCATCCTTGAATCCAATCAAGTTGACAGTATTAACCATCACAGGTGGTGAATGTAGGTGTTTTATTGAGTGGTGGAGGTGCCTCTCAGTAGGATGGATGGAGAACTGGAGTGGGAAGATAATCTTCCCCTTGGAGTCTGGCCATCCTGTGGCCGATCTCCTCTCCGACCATCCTCAGAAGGACTCCTTTCGATGTTCAGATGCTCCTTCTCTTTTCTCCTTCTCTCCTGTGCTATTCTGCTGCTTTTCTGCTCTTCTGTCCACTTAGTAGTTAGAGTTAATATTGTATTCTTGAAAAAAACTGGAAGTCTTGCAACCATTTATATCCATCTATTTCATCTACTATGTTCCTTTATGCTATGTTTGTCATCTGTATGACATCAGTGTACAATATATTTTGCATTAAACTATATATGTTGAAATAAGTTAAGAGAACATAAAAGCAATCTTTTTATATTTACTTCAATATTGATTCTGTCCCATTATTTTTCAGTCCATGAAAGTTTTAATTTATGCAGATATGCTTGCGATTTGGTTTTGTTTTATCTGAACATGGATGGGTTTAATATCTCCATTCAGTTTTCAGAAAACATTTATATTGGGATATAAATTACATAACACACAATTTACCCATTTAAAGTGTACAATTTGTAGCTTTTTACATATTCACAAGGTTGTGCATCCACAATCAATATTTTCATCACCCCAAAAATAAACCCTCCATCCTATAGTCATCACCACCAAAGGTCCCTTCTTCCCTAGCCCTGCACAAGCACTTTTAATTTATTTATTGTGCTAAGAACATTTACAATGAGATGTAACCTCCTAACAAATGATTATGTGCCATTGTTAATTATAAGCACACCGTTGCATAGCATATCTCTAAAACTTACTAATTCGGTGTAACTGAAAACTTTTATAAGCATTGAACAGCAAGTCCCTGTCTGTTCTGGTCTCCCCACAGATCCCTGACAACAACCAATGTCTACTCTCTGTTTCTATGAGTTTAACTGTTTTAGATACCTTATGTAAGTGAAATTATGACACCATTGATTTTTGATGAATAATTTACTGGATAAGAATTACACATTGACAGTTTTAAAAAAAATTTTTTTCTGAAAAGTTTAAGAATTTTTTACACTGTCTTGTGTTCCATAGTTTTTTTAGTATTTTTCCCTGCTTTAAGGATTTTTTCTTTATATTTCGTTTTCAACAATTTGACTATGAAGTGCCAAGAAGTGGTTTATTCAATTTACCCTCTTTGGAGTTCACTGAGCTTCCTGAATTACAGATTTATGGCTTTCCTTAAGTTTGGGGAAATTTCACTCACTTTTTCTTAAATATTTGTCTTGATCTATTATGTCTCTTCATCTATTCTGAGACTCCATAACTATATGTTAGACATTTTGATATTTCATCACAGAGCTCTAAGACTGTGTATATTTTTCAACCTTATTTCTCTGTATTAAATATTAAAGGGACGCGACTGATCTTAAAAGTTTATTGGCTGTTTCCCTCTATCATATCCATTCTACTGTAAAGCTCATCCAATTTTTTAAATGTTATATATTATTTTTCAGTTAAAATTTTTATTTTACAAAATACTGTGTAGTTTAGTTTTCTGGTGAGATTCTCTATCTTTTCATTCAATATGAGTGCATTTTCTTTGTCATCATTGAAGGTTGTAAAGTCCTCGTGTATTGACACCTCTGTATAGATTATTTCAGGGTTCTTCTCTGTTAATTATCTTTAATATTGAGAATGAGTCATAGTTTTCTGATTCTTTATATGTTGAGTAAATTGGAATTTTATCTTAAAATATTTGAATGTTTTGTTTTTGAAACTAAATTTTATTATCTCATTTCAAAGAGTAAAGCTGTGCTTGTTTTAGCAGGCAATTTATTTGGGTAGGCTCAAACAGTAAGCTCTGCCCCACCTGTAATAAGTTTATTTCTCCAGTTTCCTAGGCCATGAAGATAGTGAGTTTTTTGTTGAAGTTATTAACTATTCTATGTCATGCCACTACTGAGTACTGTTCTCCAGCAAAAGCACAAAGTATAGATCTGCTGCTCCCTTTCTTTAAATTTTAACTTATCTGTGGTATGTTTTGACAAGATTTGAATTCCCTGAAAAATCTGCTTACCTTTTCTTCTAAGTAGTTTTAAAAATATTATTTCTTTACTTTGTATTTTTTAAATTTCCATTTATCCATTATCTATGAATTTTGAGCTGTTAGGAACTTCCTTTCCTGTACCGCAAACAGAACTCTGATGTCTCTGTTTTTAATCATTTTGACTACTTAGATTTATGTTGAATAAAATTCAAAGTAAAATAATACTTCTGAAAATAAATTTTACATTTATAGAAGTATAAACATATCCTTGTGTAATAAACAACGTGTTTTCTGTTTTAGAGAGAGACGGGGTCTGCCTCTATCACTGAGGCTGGGGTGACATGATCTCAGCTCACTGCAATCTGCACATCCCAGGCTCAAGCCAATCTCCCATCTCAGTCTCCTGAGTAGGTGGGACTACAGGCATAGCCACCTTGCCACGCTAATTTTTGTAGAGACAGGATTTTGCCATGTTGCCAAGGCTGGTCTCCAACTCCTGGGCTCAAACTATCTGCCCGCCTTGGCCTCACAAAGTGCTAGGACTACAGGTGTGCACCACTGGGCCCAGCCAATGTCTTAAACTTTGTAACAGCAAGCTTTATGTATGGTTATAGTAATGAATAGCACAGAAGTGTTAATACAGTTTAAAAGATCATAAGTGTTTTTTGTTTCATATTGCATGACTTTAGATTAGAAACAGAAAAATAAATTTCAACAAATGTTGAAGCTAAAAAAAGTTGTAGATAATGAATTTGAACATAAAAACTAGATTTTTGGGGAAAACAGACTCTTTAAAGTGGTCAGTTATTTTTAATTAAGGAATTCAGATCAATGGCACAGCATACTAAATTCAAAACTTAGAGGCATGAAGCCATAAATTCAAGAACAAAATCTGTAAGTATAAGAGATCTAGATCAGGCAAAATAAACTGCATAAAAATTAATAAATCCAATAGGCTTGGTGCTTTTATCAACATTTTATTCTTAAAATTAAAAAGAGTAAGTAGGATTTGAAATAACACCTTCTTTTTCCCTTGGCATCACTAAATATGTATTTTTCTAGAAAGCAGACGCAGACCTCTTTGATACTGTCCATTAGCTAAGATAAGGTAGTTCTAATACACTGCTTCTCCTGCTTGTGGAAATAGTGATATTCCAAGGAATATTCTGCTTTGACATCATAGTTCTCAAAAATATGTTTTTTAGCAAGCAAATAATAGAGTTTTGGAGCAGATTTTGTATTTAGTAACCTTTAGTAGTTTGGATTCAGCTACTATCAAGGTGATTAACTTTGGAAAACTCCTTGAATCAGTTTTGGAGCCTTAATACCACACTGGGAAATCTTTGATAATGTGGTGTGATGGAGTTTTGAGATGTCGCTTAACAAGGGAACATCTTGTACTTAACCTCTTTTGCCTTTCCTCTGATAGTTTGATTTTAATCCTCCACATTTCTGACAATTTCTACAAAAAATCCCGCAAATTCCCAAGCGGTCCTTTATAGTAGCACTTGGGCCTCAGTTTCCTCCCTCAGCAGTTGCAAGGAATATATGTTTATCGCTTTTCTTTCAAAAGTTCTGTGTCGTTATGTTTTAGGGGTGTCTTCGATAAAAAGTGTATAGTTGTTAAACTTTAAAAATTTCAATCTGATTTTTATGACTTAATCAATTATTATAGAAATTAATTATAGAAATTAATCATAAGAAATTAATTATAGAAATTAATCAAAATTTCTATGACTTTATTTACAGTAACTGCTGGTATTTTAAAATATATAATATTACATTATATTTTTCCTGCTTTGAGAGTTTTAAAAATGTTTCTCCTATTTTGTCTTTATTATATTGAATGAATTTTTCTCTATTTTTTCCCTACCTGTTTACTATGGTATATGTATTCTATTTTAATGGTTCACTTAAATATATAAAATTTTAACTTATGTAACAGAGTTAATATACAAATGTAATAAATGTATTTACTTACCCTCTGAACAACACAATAGTCATAAAATAACTTAATTTTGACCTCCATTTCAACTTTTGTATCGTATTTTCTACTATTTTAATTATATCTTCTTTCGAAACTTCTCCAGATAAAATCTTTATTATACTTACAATTAACTTTCTCAGGAAATATAATTTAATGTCTACCAAATTACAAAGCAATTTTGTTCCTTACCTATTGAATTCTGATCCAATTTTCTTTTCTGTGCCATGATGTAGTAGTTTTCTACAGCAAGTGATTTTAGTTTTAAGTCGTCATTTTTTTGCTTAAAGTACTTTGATTTTACCCTACATCCTGAATGTTATTTTAGGTGAGTACAGTTTTATGTTGACAATTATTTTTTCACCCAATTTGAAAAAATCTCCTGTAGTTCCTGTTGAAATGCTCTGTTTCCTACCTGTTTTAATTTGTAGTTAAGATTTTTCTCATGATGAAAAAATTATTTCTGTCTTTGACATTTTGTAATTAGATAATCCAATATTTAGATGTTGATTCAATTATTTTAAGCTTCATTATGATTGCTTTTCTAATATGTACCTTATAGCTAATGATTTTTTTTTGGCTGAGTCTAGTCTGACCACCTCTTAGTAGATTTCTTAGTATCGATGAGTATATATTTTATTTTTGGTATTATGTAGTTTTCTCACATCCTATTTACACCTTTTGTAGCATCTTGATGTATTTTTTGGTTTCTTTGTTAAGTTCTTTAATTATGTTAGAATAATTACAATATTTTTCACATTGTCCTATCATTTTAATTCCTTAGGGTTTGTTATCCTCTAGTGTGTTGTTTTGCTGTATCATTATGCTTTTTATATTTTCTGTAGTGAGCTTATTTGGAACAAGAGAACATTTTTACAAAGATAAATTTGCCTATGGAAACTTATGCCTCCTAATTTATGGGAGAAATGTTATAATTAGGGTGGTACCATTTTTTTTTAACATTAACTCAATGGATTCTGTTTCCTACAACATATGTATAGTATTAAAACAGATTTTTATAAATCGTGCTTGGGGTGTGTGTGTGTGTATGTATTAGAAGAAGCCCTTTTTTCCCAACTCAGCTCACAAAACAAAAACAAAAAACAACCAAAAAAAAACCCAAACACACACACGCGCACACACACACACACACACACACACACACACACACACACACCGGCCTTATTCTTTTTCTTTTCAAGAGGCAGTAGATGTACCCCCTCTATTTCCCCGAATATGCATCCCTTGAAGGTATGGATTCCATATATTTTTCTGAATTTTATTTTGTCCTGATACAAAGGCTTAACTTCCTGTCTTTTTATGTGTTATGAAAAAGCAAAGATTTACTCTAAGACCTATGTGGGGACAAATAGACTTTCTTTATCCACATACCACCCAAACCACAATAACTCTATTTCCTAATTTTCTAGTATGTTTTTGATTTCTGAGATCTTTGAATGTAATTTTTTTTTGTAATCCTACTTGAAATTTTAAAAATTATTTCATTTATGGGTAATTTCTATGTGTATTTAGTGCAGGGGTTACATGTTAACTCTGCCTGTAATGCTGTGAAAATGAGTCTCAATATGTGTATTTTAACTATAGCTCAGAATCTCTGTGTACTGATTTTTCTTCCAGCTGTGATTAAGATGCTCTGTTCCATTTTTTTAGAACGTAAACCATCTCTCATGTGCTCCTGATGCCACGTGTTTCTTATTCTCTACTGAATTCCTTTTTCCCTCACATGTTATCATTTCTTTTTTATTATCATAAAGAAATTGTAATATGAAATCCACCTTTTTAACCAATTGTATGAATGTGGTAAAATACTGTTAACTATATGCAGATTGTCGTACAGCAGATTTCTGTAGATATGTTACCTTGCATGGCTGAAGCAATATAAGCATTAAGTAGGAACTGCCCTCTTAACCCTCCCCTCAGAGCCTGGAAATCACCCTTCGACATCGTATTTATTTATTTATTTGTCAAATAAAAATTCCTTGTATTTATATTGTATAACATGATGTTTTCAAAATATGTATACATTTATGGAATGGCTAAGTTGACCTAATTGACATGTGAATTAACTGATATATCATTTTTTTGTGGTGAGAACACAAAACCTACTCTGCATTTTAAAAAATACAACACATGGTTACTAATTATAGTCACAATGTTGTACAAGAAAATTTTAAAACTTATCCCTCTTCTTCCTCACTAAAGTTTTATATTCTTTGACCACCATCTCACCCACTTGATCCCACCCCCAGCCCCTGGTGACCACCATTTTACCCTCTACTTGTATGAGTTCAACTTTTTTAGATTCCACATACAAATGAAATCATGCAGTATTCAACTCTCTGTGCCTGGCTTGTTTCACTTACCATAATATCCTTCAGCTTTATTCATGTCGTCATAAATAACAAGATTTCCTTTGTTTTTAAAGCTGAATAATATTTTATTGTATGTGTATACCACATGATGTATATGTATACACATCATATATTGTATGTATATATCCATCATGTGCTGATGAACACCTAGGTTGATTACATACCTTGGCTATTGTGAATTATGTTACAATAAACATGGGAGTGCAGATATCTCTTTGACATACTAATTTCATTTTCTTTGAATATAACTGGCAGTGGAATTGCTGGATCATATGGTAGTTCTATTTTTGGATTTTTGAGGAATCTCCTCCATACTGTTTTCTCTAATGGCTGTATTATTATACATTCCCACCAACAATGTGCAGGAATTCATTTTTTCCCACATTCTGGCCAACACTTAATCTTTCTGGTAATGGTCATTCTAATAAGGATGAGGTGGTAATCTCATTGTGGTTTTAGTTTGCATTCCTCAGATGGTTGGTGATGTTGAGTAATTTTTAAATGTACATTTTGGCCATTTGTATGTTTTCTCTTGAGAAATGTCTATTCAGGTCATTGGCCAATTTTTAAACTGGGCTATCTGGTTCCTTGCTATTGAGTTGTTTGAGTTTCTTATATATTTTATATTTAACCCTTGAGGTGCATGGTTTGTAAACACTGTCCACCATTCTTTAGGTTGTCTCTTAATTCTGTTGATTGTTTTCTGGCTGTGCAGAAGCTTTTCAGTTTGAGGTAATATCATTTGTCTATTTTCACTTTTGTTACTAGTGGTTTTGGGAGTCTACTGAGTTCGTCTCTGGCCTAAAGTTAATGGAAAACTCTCATGCTAAAAGAAAATAAACCTTTCACTTTACCCATTTGTCTTTTTTATTCATCTTTCTCCAGTTCAAGCATAACTTTTTTTCCTTCAATTATGTGTAATAACTTATTTTAATTCCTGCTAGTATAAGCCAATGGGTTGCCTATTGAATAGTATAAGTTATACATATATACTTCATATTTAAACACATACATTGGATTACTGTACACACAGGCTATCTCTATTTTTGCCATTTGATTCAAAGCATATAGTTTCTCTTCCATTTTCCAATTTCCTTGTAGAAGAGCATTGTGGTTTCCCTTTATTATTATTATTTTTTAAATCCTATTCAATAAGATGGTAGGTACTTAGAAGAGGCTTGAAAATACTTTTAAATATTTGTAAATTAATCTACTCGGTGACTTAGTACTCAATTGTTTGAAAGAAGTAATTGCTTAAATGATAACTTGCTAGTGTCAAAGAATTTAGAGTCTCACACAAATTAATTTGCTATAGTTCGAATGTTTTTTTGAAGACTAGGCATTGAGATTGAAGATAATATGCTAATATCATCTACTAGTAATAATATAGGGAGGGCCCCAAATCACCATGACAAATTGGTGATGAAAAGATTCGTTTAAGTGATATACTTGAGTTTTACATGTGAGTACAAATATTATGTAGACCTAAAATACAGTTTATATGTGAATATAATGTATATGTGTGTATGTATGTGTGTATATATGTATACACACATATATTCACATATACACACACACATATATAGCTGTGTGCCACATACTGACATTTTGGTCAATGATGGACCACATATATGACAGTGGTCCCACAGGATCATAATGCAGCTGAAAAATTTCTGTTACCTAGTGATGTCTTAGCTGTCATAATGTCATAGTGCAACACTTTACTCACACATCGTGGTAGTGGTGGCATAAACAGACCACCACATTTCCTGTCATGGACATAATACTTCATAATGCTAAAAGCAACTATGTTATTGGCTTGTGTATTCGCTGTACTATATTTATCATCATTAGTTTAGAATGTATTCCTTTTAAAGAAGTAAACTGTGCAACAAGCACAAGCAGGTCCTTCAGAAGGTATTTTCCAGAAGAAGGCATGTTTCTCACAGGAGATGGCAGCCCCATGCATGTGTTGCCCCTGATGACCTTCCAGTGGGACAAGATTGTGGAGGTGGAGGACAGTGATATTCATAATTATGTGTCTTAATTTTTAACAAAAAGTTTTACAAAGTAAACATAAAATAAAAAATAGAAAAATGTTCGTACAAAAAAGACATAAGGAAAGAAAATATCTTTGTACAGATGTGCAATGTGTTTGTGTTTTAAACTATGTGTTATTACAAAAGAGTAAACATTTTATAAAACTAAAAAAATACATAAAATATTACAGTAAGTTGAGGTTAATTTATTATTGAAGGAAAAATATTTTTAAAAATAAATTTAGTGTAGCCTAAGTACCATTGTGTTTCAGTTGCCTACAGTATTCAGTAATGTAACATGCTGTATAGGTTTGTAGCCTATTCTACGTAGTCTAAGTGTGCAGCAGGCTATATCACCTGGATTTGTACAAATACACTCTATGATGTTCACACAATGATGAAGTAGCCTAACAATGTACTTTTCATATTGTATCCTCATTATAATGCAATACATGCACACACACACACACACACACACACACACACACAAACACATCCCTCATCTTCAAAATACACTACAACTCTAAATTAACTTTCTGAACAATATATTTTTCTACTAGGAACCAACTAATTAAAATTCCTTCAACCCACACTTCTGGCATAACTCATCTAATTTATAATGAAAACTAGATTAAAAGAAAAAAAGAAATATGTTGTAATAGAGAGAAAAAAGCGATTTACTAAATATGAGCAGTTTTCCCCCCATTTATATGTGTACAAGTATATCTTTTATTTATTCGGTATAAAAAACTATCGTCTTTTCTGGAGCTGTTTAGCAGATGAAACCCACACGTTACTCCTCATCCTGTCAAGTGAGCTGTATTGTGAATTATCACATTAGAATATCTAAGATGTTCTGGAAAGAAGTACATTTTATTTATTTTCGCTCTTCCCAAATCCCTGATATCTTTATTTATCATTCTCTGCTTCCTGTAAGCAATATGGTTACTCCATTTTCAAAGTCACTGAACGAATTCCTGCAACTTGAAACCACAAGGATCGGAGAAAAAATAATCTCAAAGTCCACATGTAAAATGTGCTTTACCTACTTAATTAGTTTCCATAAGCATAATTTGTATTGTGTTAGTAAGATACATAGATTAATTTACCTCTACTTATTTTTCCAGTAGAAGTGAGAATGAGGAAAAAGTAGTATCTTGTTTTTAAGAAAGAAAGAAAATGATTCTAATTTTATTCATGAGCTCGAGTCACATTGTTTCTGGAATGTCAAACAAACTTGAAAGACATAAATACCATATGAACAATACACTATTCTATAATTTAACACCTGTCTCCCATGAATAGGGCATTTTCATGCTATGGCATTTTCATGCTTATGTGTTAATGCAATATGTTGCTTTTTTTTTTTTTTTCTTTTTGCTACTACCGTGAAATATCTGGAATGGAGCTATGAGCATTTTAAACTCGGGTGTAACGTGCCTGCTCCGAGGCTCTCTGTGCTTTTTTTTCCCTCTCAGACTCATTTCACTTGGTATGCTTTCTGAATTATAAATGTCACAGCATTGTTTAAATGTGACTGTGTTACTAAGGGAAGAAAAATTTCAGGTTAACATAGACATAATAGAGATTTAACTTCTAGCTAATATTTTTAGAATGTAAGTAACAACTTTTCTTAGTACAGTATGTTTACAAGTTGCTGATAAAAGTAATAAAAGGTGGAGACAATAAAATACTGTACTGATTGATAGCAGATTAAAAATACAGAGGGTATCGTGCCTCCAATGAGTTGAGGGTAAAGCCTAAAATATTTAGCGAGCTTGCAAAATATAGACTATCCCCCCCCACCTTGCTTTTCATACTCTAGGTTTGTGCATTCTTAGACACAAAAGGTTGTGTCTGAATTTTAGTACCAGACTTCAGAGACAGATGGGGGAAGGATGGAACAAAAGTTTCAAAAGTAGATGAAATCCTTTTGAGCCTTTATACACTCCATGATCTCGAGAAATTTACAGGAAATTATTAAGCTTCAGTTTCTTCTGTGAAATGTGAATGATAATGAAAAGAACTTGCAGAGTACTATGAAGTTACATTTGCACATGGCTTGGTAAACTGAGTTTCTGTAAAATGTCAGCTATATTTTTGTAATGTTTACAAAGTTCTTCATACCTAGCACACTATATACATCACTCATCCATGTAAAAACACCATGAGGAAAAGTACTGTTTTTATCCCCTTTGCACAAAAAGTGAAAATGGAGGCATAAAGAAATGAAAAGATTTGGCTAAGGTCACACTAGTTGTGAAGTATCCAAAATTTGGACCAAGCAGTCTGACTGCATTCTTTCCCATTTTGCTACACTGCCTCTTAAGTGAATGCAGCCTTGAGATGATAATCATTTCCTCATCTCTCACCACACTTTCTGCAAGTGTTCCTTTTGTGGCCTTTGAGGAGTAGCCTTAGTATGTCAGCTTATGACTGCCTCCTATTCTGTAGAGGCTTTCCCTAATAGGAAAGTTAAAGATAAAATTTACTTATATCCCAACTTGGTTTAAAATTATTCTTGAATGTTAAGGATGTGGGGCTCATGTTTAGAAAACAAAAGTAGAAGTAAGTGCTATGGAACTGGAGTGGAGGAGACACTTAGCCAAAGTGTCATTTCAATGGGTCAATGAACTTGATTTTTTAACGACAAACTCCTAAGTGAAAAACATATCTCGCTGTGGGCAATCCCTATATTGGCCAGCGTGTTGGGAGGGATATTGTTATATTAGGCCCAGCCATGGAAGGAGAAGCAGGTCCCTAGTCGCACTGCTTGCCTTGCTCCCTCCTCCTTTTTCCTTGATAAAGAGACATGCTCCTGTGTCTTCCTCATAACCTACAATAGCTCCAACTTCTGGATGGGTGTGGATCAGCCAAAGGGAATGGACTCATGGAAACACTACCTGCTGCAGCAGGCGAGAGACTCCCTAACCTTGCCAGTAGTAGTTACGTTTTCTACTGCAATACCGGGAGTCCAGCTTCATGACGGTTTTGTCAGACCTTTATTTACCACTACATGTAGTTTTCCAGCAAGTCAGCTTATCCTACTTTCATATTGTTGCTCCATTCTGGAATGAATCCTTCTTAAAAATGAGAATATTTTTGGTTTTTCACTTGCAATACACCTTTTTTATTTTTATTTTGTTTGAAACCTTTTCATATCCTTTCTAATTTGCTCAAAAACAAATATGTCTCATATCAGTGAACCAAATATTATCTGTCCCATCTTCCAAGTTTTCAGATTTCAGCACTGATATTTTGATTATATTAATTCACAAATAATCTCTTCCATCACTGACCTCTTCTTATGATCATAGTCATACAATAATTCAAAACAGAATGATTCTCTAATGATTTGTTCCGTAGGTAAATATTAATCTCTGCAAATCTTTCATATGCTTTCCATGACAATAGATGCATCAAGGATTTTCAATAATTTGGTTTGTTTGTTTGAACACTAGCTATTACTTAGAAACTTAACTTACTTCTCATTAAATAAAGTCAGAAGCATAGAAAATATAATTTAGTGGAATGGTGAAAAAGAGAAAGGAACAAAGGCGCAGTTGTGTCAAGTGCGTCAATAACAGATGTTTTAAGACTGAAAAAAAATCTGCAAAAGAAAGAATGGAGAGTCAAAAGTGAGAGCTGTCTTAACACAAGCGATCTTTTCCAATAGCTGTAAAATATAATACAATTTTTATTTTATTTCTTGAAAAGTTTGGAGTGAATATTGGACATATACCCTCTTCACCTAGAAACATGTTGGCATTAAAAGTTTCATATTTATTTTGTTCCAATTTTACAAAAGAAGAGCTTTTCAAAGTATAATTTACTTGTGATGTCCTTCACATTGTAGTAATATATTTCTAAAACATTCCAAAAATTTAGCTACATCCCTGAAATGTAGTTTCATCATTGCTGAGAATAATATGTCATTTTATTACACAGAAAAGTAGATATTTTTAATCTCTTCATGAAGATACATCCTTATTTCTATAAGTGTTGATTGTATAGACTCAATGTCCTCAGATCCAAAATCTTTGACTCAGAGTATATTCTCTCAGCCTCTAACATCTACCAATTTCTGAATCCATCTTTAACCAACCCTGCTTGTCTGTCTCATAAAAGTCCCTTTACACTTTTACATACCTACTTTACACCTTCTACTGTTGCACATTATGAAAATAGCGGTAAAAGCCAAGCTGCAACAACTGAGTCTTGGTTTATTTATTGTATGAAAAATATCATATTATTGTTTTCTTGAGATTATTCTTGATTGCTTTTACTCTGTTTTGTTCCACCCATTTTTTCTAACATCTTGGCTCAGTGCTAGATTGTATTCCCTTGTCAATCATTTGCTATTCATGATTATTAGACTCGATTTAGTCTAAGGGGAAGGTAAGCCTGGATCTATTAGTTTGAATGGTATATACATAATCCAGTATTGAAAGAATCTGTAATTTCAAACACCTTTATTAACACAGCAAAACGTATAAGAATCAAATTCTTGTAACGGCAGGTTTTATATAATACTGTGCACATGCTGATATTGCTAGCATAATTATTTAGAAACCTTTGGCTATCTCCTAGGGCATGTACAAGTGATTGTAAAGGCAGAGAATTATAGATAGCTCTCCATGTCTAGCAAGGGAAGTGTTGATGCTTTTTGGAATCATTATTTACATTCCATTCAATACCACCTTTTTCTTCTAGGTTACTCCTAGATTACTGAAATTAATCTCAGTGTTGAAGTTTCTTATTAATAATGCTTATAAAATTGTCAATGAAATTTTAAATCACAATAAAATGTCAGATAGAAATTTTAATATTAGCAGTTTATATACTCTTATGACCTCAAAGACCCGTGATATTAATTTATAATTTAGTTGAAGAAGAGTGTGAATTCCAAGAAGTGAAAATCTAGTGAATAATCTCAATTGACCACTCCCATCTTCACTGTAAATTGTAATCTTCATTGTGTGTATATATTTTAGAATTAAATCATTATTAATAACAGATGTATCTCCAGGAACTCAATTATGTCACAGGATTCATTCCGACGATTTCAGACTCCAAAGAAATTCAGAAAAAGACACATTTTGAAAATCCTGTAAGTATAGGTAAACTAATAATTTATGGATGCTGTAGATGTGCAGAGGTTTTTTTTGAATCATCTTCAGGATACCAATTTCATTTATTGAAAAGTTCATGTATTAGACTCTTTGATGGCATGTGCTGAAATATTAATTTGTGTGCAATTTTAGGTAATTATAACATTCTTGAGATTAATGCAAGTCTGTGTGAACTGATGTTTTGGTTTTGCAACAAAGAACTGTTTGTAATTACTGTTTAAGTGGAGACAATTTTGAGTTACTTGAAATAATTAAATATTGAATTTAAATTGCTTATTTTTTCTTAAAAATCAAAGGGTATAATATAAAACAATTTTAAAGATAACAGAAACAGTAATTACAAAGAATATAACTTATGAAGTAAACATCAGAGAAGTTAGGTAGGAGATTTTAATAACAATTAAAGAAAAATTCATTTTCTGGCAGCAGAGGGAGCTCTTTTATTTCTTGCAAGTACCCAGTGGCATGTCATTCCACACAAAATTAATGATGCTTTGTACACACTGGACTTGCTTATTTAATAAATCCTGTCTTCTAATGCAATCTAAAAGATATAAGCAACAAAATTAGAAGGGGTATGTACAATTGCATGTTTTATATTTCTATAACGATGAGGATGTAAACATGTTTCTGCAGTTTGGGTTTACATGGAATCAGCAAATAAATCACCTTAAGTAATACTTGTGCCCGCAATGGTGACTTTGAAAATAAAATTAATGTGCTTTGGTTGAGAGAAAGGTGCTTCATGCTTAGTAGGTAACTTTTCAGGTGGTATTGAGAGGAATTTTATTGGTGGGAGAGGATATGGTTGTGCTCTCTTTGCCAAGCTGGTCAGAATTCTTCATATTTGACGCATTGATATCAATGAGAACTCCTTCAATCTACATTTATTTAGACATTGGATATGATCATGGAGATGAAGTACATTCTATAGGGAACATATTTTATCACAGAAGCAAAACAATTCAAATAGTTTGCTACTAGTTTCCTACTAAATAGCAGTGAACATTTTCTGTTGTGGTATAGATTATTATTTTCATGACTATTATTTTAACGATTTTTGTAAATACTCGGCTAATTCTGCAGCTATACAGAGTCCAAGAATATGAGCCTTTACTTGTACTCAGAGCCATGGCATAAAATGGGACAGTAAATTTTTTAAAAAAGAAGAAAAGTGTAAGATACTGTTTCAGGGTTGACGAAGGTTGAAATATTCCTGTTGCTACAAGACTGGCATAGACAAAAATAAAAACAAAAATAAAAGCAAAAATAAGCAGACACTATAATTTCAAGCTAAATTATGTTTGCACCATTATTTTAATGGCATTTTCGTGAGTTCTCACTTCTTCAACATGACTGGTAGACAATGGGATTCATTTTTGGGTGAATTTTTCTGTCATGAAGATTTAAGAAAATCGGACGAAACAATAAATCCAATTTAATTGGGGTGATGTCATGGATACACATAGTGCTATGCAAGCAAAGAGATAGGACGCCTAATTGACTTGAGGGCCTGACTCCCTAAACTTTGAAGTCTGTGGCAGCCTTAATATTTGGGAGATCAACCGTGCAGGTAGAGATAGAGCAAGTCTGTTCCATTCGAATGGATCAGTTTTAACTCCTGTGCTTTTCCCTCTCATAAATAACTTCACTGTGTCTTCTAAAAAATGTGAACCTAAAGGCATTTAATCCAAAGGCATCTACCACTAAGTTCCCGTTTAACAGAGTGTAAAAGAATGTAAAGAAGAAAATATTCAGGTTCACAACTACCATCATTTATCATCATCCAACTTTGAGAAAGTGATGCTATGGCCACAAGTGGAATAGTTTCAGAATCGCAGATTCCACCTTGAAGAACTGCACAAAATGCCTTGTAAATATTACCCAACAAATAAGAATTCGGCCTGGCGCCGTGGCTCACTCTTGTAATCCCAGTAATTTGGAATGCTAAGGCAGGCGTATCGCCTGAGGTCAGGAGTTTAAGACCAGCCTGGCTAACATGGTGAAACCTTGTCTCTACCAAAAATACAAAAATTAGGGACAGGCGTAGTGGCATGAGCCTGTAATCCCAGCACTTTGGGAGGCCGAGGCGGGTGAATTGCCTTAACTCAGGAGTTGGAGACCAGCCTGGGCAACACGGTGAAACTACATCTCTACTAAAATACAAAAAATTAGCCAGGCATGGTGGCAGGCGCCTGTAATCCCAGCTATGGGGGGTGCTGAGGCAGGAGAATTGCTTGAACCCAGGACGCAGAGCTTTCAGTGAGCTGAGATCTCACCACCGAACTCCAGCCTGGATTACAGAGAGAGAGAGGGTCTCAAGAAAAAAAAAAAAAAAAAAAAAAAAAAAAATTAGCTGGGTGTGGTGATGCGCGCCTGTAATCCCAGCTACTCCAGAGGCTGAGGCGGGAGAATCGTTTTAACCAGGGAAGCAGAGGTTGCAGTGAGCCGAGATTGCACTATTGCTCCCCAGCCTGGGCGACAAGAGCAAAACTCCGTCTTAAAAAAATAAACAAATAAATAAACCAATAAGACTTCAGTGAGCCTCCCTCCCTCCCTGTCTTCCCCTTTTCCCCCTTCCCCTTCCCCTCTTCCCCATTTCCCCCTTCCTTCCTTCCCTCCCTCCCTCCCTCCTTCCTTCCTTCCTTCCTTCCTTCCTTCCTTCCTTCCTTCCTTCCTCCCTCCCTCCCTCCCTCCCTCCCTCCCTCCTTCCCTTCACTCCTTCTTCCCATCCCTCCTATTGTTCCAGTATGCATTTGGCATTTGCTTAGTATCTAGTAAGTGCCAGAGATTTTGCTAAGACTAAAACACAGTCTCTGCCCTTGAAGAAAGGAAAAATGTTCCACCAAGAGGAACCTAATCTCAATCTTCCTACTTTTGTTTGTTTGTTTGTTTCTGTTTTGCTCCATTCATTTCTTTTTGAGACTCACACAAACATACACATGCAAACGCATACATCACAGGCTCCTGGTTCATTTACACTATCCTGAGCTACCCACGCACTCTCCTTAAATGGAAAACAAACAGGCCGAGGAGTGGGAAGATGTATCCATTTTTAATTATTTCCTAATATTAGCATATATGAATTATAATATCACTTTCATTTGCCTTGACATGTCTTTCCTTTTTAGGTTCATTTCATAGCAATTGCTTTTGGCATTTTTATCATGAAGTATTAGCCCATGCCTATGTCCTGAATGGTATTGCCTAGGTTTTCTTCTACGGTTTTTATGGTTTTGAGTTTTACATTTAAGTCTTTAATCCATCTTGAGTTAATTTTTGTATAAGATGTAAGGAAGGGGTCCAGTTTCAGTTTTCTGCATGCAGCTACTCAGTTTTCCCAGTACCATTTACTAAATAGGAGATCCTTTCTCCATTGCTTGTTTTTGTTAGGTTTGTCAAAGATCAGATGGCTGTGGATATGTGGTGTTATTTCTGAGGTCTCTGTTCTGCTCCATTTGTCTATATGTCTGTTTTGGTACCAGTACCATGCTGTTCTGGTTACTGTAGCCTTGTAGTATAGTTTGAAGTCAGGTAGCATGAGCCTCCAGCTTTGTTTGTTTTGCTTAAGATTATCTTGGTTATACGAGGTCTTCTTTGATTCCATATGAAACTAAAACAGTTTTTTTCTAATTCTATGAAGAATGTCAATGTTAATTTGATGGGAATAGCATTGAATCTATAAATTAAAAATTTGTGTGGTGTGGTCATTTTCACGATATTGATTCTTCCTATCCACGAGGATGGAATGTTTTTCCATTTGTTTGTGTTCTCTCTGATTTCCTTGAACAGTGGTTTGTAGTTCTCCTTGAGGAGGTCCTTCACATCCCTTGTTAGCTGTATTCCTAAGTTTCATTCTCTTTGTAGCAATTGTGAATGAGAGTTCATTCATGATTTGTCTCTCTGCCTGCCTATTGTTGCTGTAAAGGAATGGTTGTGATTTTTGCACATTGATTTTGTATCCTGAGACTTTGCTGAAGTTGCTTATGAGCTGAAGGAGTTTTGGGGCTGAGACAATGGGGTTTTCTAAATATAAAACCATGTCGTCTGCAGAGACAACTTGACTTCCTCTCTTCCTGTTTGAATACCCTTTATTTATTTCTCTTTCCTGATTGCTCTGGTCAGAACTTACAGTATTATGTGGAATAGGAGTGTTGAGAGAGGGCATCCTTGTCTTGTGCAGGTTTTCAAAGGGAATGTTTCCAGCTTTTGACCATTCAATATGATACTGGCTGTGGGTTTGTCATAAATAGCTCTTATTATTTTGAGATGTGTTCTATCAATACCTAGTTTATTGAGAGTTTTTAACATGAAGGGATTTTTAATTTTATCTAAGTCCCGTTCTGCACATATTGAGATAATCATGTGTTTTTTGTCATTGGTTCTGTTTATGTGATGGATTATGTTTATTGATTTGCATATGTTGAACCAGCCTTGAATCCCAGGCATGAAGCTGACTTGATTGTGGTGGATAAGCTTTTCAATGTGCTGCCAGATTCGGTTTGCCAGTATTTTGAGGATTTTCACATTGATGTTTATCAGGGATACTGGCCTGACTGAAATTTTCTTTTTTTGTTGTGTCTCTGTCAGATTTGTTATCAGGATGATGCTGGCCTCATAAAATGAGTTAGGGAGGAACCCCCTCCTTTTCAATTGTTTGGAATAGTTTCAGAAGGAATAGTACCAGCTCTTCTTTGTATTTCTAGTAGAATTCAGGTGGGAATCCATCTTCTCCTAGGACTTTTTTTAGTTGGTAGGCTGTCAATTACTACCTCAGTTACAGAGCTTGTTTTTGTTTTGGTCTATTCAGGGATTCAAATTCTTCCTGGTTTAGCTTTGGTAGGGTGTATGCGTCCAGGAATCTATCCATTTCCTTTGGATTGTTTAGTTCATTTGAGAAGAAGTGTTTACAGTATTCTCTGAGGGTAGTTTGTATTTCTGTGGGGATCAATGGTGATAACCCTTTTATCATTTTTATTGTGTCTGTTTAAATCTCCCCTTTCTTCGTCTTTATTAATCTAGCTAGTGCTCTGTTTTGTTTATTTTTTCAAAAAATAGCTCCTGGGTTCATTGATTTTTTTGAGGGTTTTTCATGTCTTTATCTCCTTCAATTCTTCTCTAATCATAGTTATTTCTTGTCTCCTGCTAGATTTTGGATTAGTTTGCTCTGGCCTCTCCAGCTTTTTAAATTGTGATGTTAGGGTGTTGATTTGAGATATTTCTAGCTTTCTGATGTGGGCATTTAGTGCTATAAATGTCCTCCTTACCACTGCTTTAGCTGTGTCCCAGAGATTCCAGTACTTTGTCTCTGTGTTCTCATAGGTTTCGAAGAGCTTCTTGATTTCTAACTTAATTTCATTATTTACCCAGGAGTCATTCAGGAGCAGGTTGTTGAATTTCCATGAAATTGTGTGTTTTTGAGTGAATTTCTTAATCCTGAATTCTAATTTGATTGCACTGTGGTCTGAGAGACTGTTATGATTTCAATTTTTTTGAATTTACTGAGGAATGTTTTACTTCCAATTACGTGGTTGATTTTAGAATAATTGTCATGTGGCACTGAGAAGAATGTATATTCTGTTGATTTGGGGTAGAGAGTTCTGTAGATGTCTACTAGGTCCACTTGATCTAGAGCTGAGTTCAAGTCCTGAATATCCTTGTTAATTTTCTGCCTCGTTGATCTGTCTATATTGACAGCGGGGTGTTAAAATCTCCCATTATTATTGTATGGGAGTGTAAGTCTCTTTGTATGTCTCTAAGAACTTGATTTATGAATCTGGGTGCTCCTACATTGGGTCCTTATATATTTAGAAGAGTTAGCCCTTCTTGTTGAATTTTTCCCTTTATCATTATGTAATAGCCTTCTTTGTCTTTTTTGATCTTTGTTGGTTTAAAGTCTGTTTTGTCAGAGACTAAGACCGCAACCCCTGCTTTTTTTCTTTTGCTTTCCATTTGCTTGGTAAATTTTCCTCCATCCTTTTATTTTTAGCCTGTATGTGTCTTTGCAGGTAAGATAGGTCTCCTGAATACAGCACATTGATGGGTCTTGACTCCTTATTTACTTTGCCAGTCTGTGTCATTTAATTGGGGCATTCAGTCCATTTACATTTTAGGTTAGTATTGTTATGTGTGAATTTGATCCTGTCATCATGGTGATACTTGGTTATTTTGCACACCAGTTGATGCAGTCTCTTCATAGTCTCATCGATCTTTATATTTTGGTGTGATTTTGCAGTGACTAGTACCGATTTTTTCTTTCCATATTTAGTGCTTCTTTCAGGAGCTCTTGCAGGCAGGCCTGGTGGTAACGAAATTCCTCAGCATTTGCTTGTCAGTAAAGGATTTTATTTCTCCTTCACTTATGAAGCTTAAATTGGCTGGATATGAAATTCTGGGTTGAAAATTCTTTCATTTAAGAATGTTGAATATTGGTCCCCAATCTCTTCTGGCTTGTAGAGTTTCTGCTGAGGGGTCCACTGTTAACCTGATTGACTTCCCTTTGTAGGTGAACTGATCTTTCTCTCAGGCTGCCCTTAACAGTTTTTCCTTCATTTCGACCTTGGAGATTCTGATGATAATGTGTCTTGGGGTTAATCTTCTACTGAAGTATCTTAATGGTGTTCTCTATGTCTCCTGAATTTGCATGTTCGCCTGTCTTGCTAGATTGGGGAAGTTCTCCTGGATAATATCCAGAAGTGTGTTTTCCAGCTTGTTTCCATTCTCCCCATCTCCAATCACCCATAGGTTTGGTCTTTTTATGAAGTCCCGTATTTCTTGGAGGCTTTGTTCATTCTTTTTCATTCTTTTCTCTCTATTCTTGTTTGCGTGTCTTAATTTAGTAAGGTGGTCTTCAAACTCTGATATCCTTTCTTCCACTTGGTTAATCTGGCTGTTGATACTTGTGTATGCTTCATGGTAGGCCCTGGTGCCATGGGTTTGCGAGTGGGATTTTCATATCTGTGAGCTGCACAGTTCCCTGGAAAAAGCACGGTTTCCTAGGCTGGGTAGTGCACTCACTCACTCCTCCTTTGGCTTGGGGGAGGAGGTTCCTCTTCTCTGTGTGGCTCTCAGGTAGGCCACTGCGCCACACTGCTCTTCTTTCTTTTCATGGGTAACACCAGCTTTCTAGTCAATTTTGATGAGAGAATCTGGATACCTTGGTTGCTGGTAAAGGATTCACACGCTTATTATGGTTTTCTTCTATGGGAGCCTCTGAACGCTGCTGCTTCTAGTGGGTCACCTTGGCCCCGCCCCAATATATTCTAACATTAATAACACTGTTTTTTGTTTTTTTGAGACAGAGTCTCACTCTGTCACCCAGGCTGGACTGCAGTGTTGCGATCTCGGCTCACTGCAACCTCCTTCTCACGAGTTCAACCAATTCTCGTGCCTCAGCCTCCTGAGTGGCTGGGATTATGGGTGTGCACCACCACACCTGTCTAATTTTTATATTATTAGTAGAAACACGGTTTTGCCATGCTGGCCAGGATGGTCTCATACTCCTAATTTTAGGTGATCCACCCGCCTCAGCCTTCCAAAGTGCTGGGGTTACAGGTGTGAGCTGCTGGGATTACAGGTATGAGCCACCGTACCCAGTCAATAACACTCTTTTTGGTAATAAATTTCCTGTTACAGGAAGAAACAGTTAACGCAACAAAACCATCAGTTTTAGATAGTAATGTTTCTGCCATGCCCGCATATGTCTCTCTCTCTCAGGCAAGCAGCAGCTACAGAGGTCTTTGAGTAAGTGCACATCTGGTTCAATCAAATTTCTTTCTGTGCTTTATTATTTTGTTGTTATTTTTACACAACTGAACATAGTTCTCAAGAAATTCGTTAGAACAGTTGTGTTAAAATAGAAGATGCAAATAAAATACCTCTTATTAAGAGAATATTTTTCTTATCTACCACAGAGATTTCCTTAGACAATATACCTACCCCAAATGCAGTCAGTACCCTGTGAAGAGGATGTCTTAGTTAAAGTCACATTTTCCCAAGTCCCTCACACCGAACTACAAACTACAAAACTCTAATGTGGTAAATCTTTCACCTGACTTCTAAAATAGATGTTTGGCATAGTGGAGAGATCATGGCTTCTACGTTTAAGAGTCGTGCACTTAAATCCTGGCTCTGAAGAGATCATGGTTTCTAAACCTAAGAGTTATGCAGTTAAATCCTGGCTTTAATGTTTACTAGCTCCACTATGTTAGACAAATTATTTAACTACTCTTAAATCCATTTGTCTCATATGCAAAGTGGAGGAATACAATGGCATTCCCAAGGTGGCTGAGAAAGTGTAACTAATACAAATAATGCATGAAATACCCAGACATACAGTAGACACAAGATTAGTTCTTTCCAACATTTTAGATTGCCTAAGTTAGAACGTGGCTCTTGGGTAAAAGTTGCTGTTTTTATTCAGGTATCCACTGCCCTTAGCACAGAGTAGGCAATGCAAATTCTGAAAGTATTACTGCATTCTAGTTGTTTCCATGGTTACTGTTGAAACTACCTGCTGTAATATATATGTATATCCTTATTATAAGGTAGTTATATATGACATTGTTAATATGGTTATATAATGCAAATTTTCCAAAAGAGATTTTTGACTCTAGAGAAGACAGAAAATCGTTGAGAAATAAATCTGACCAAAATCTTTCAGGTGTATTTGGAGATCACTGCAATTTATGTTACCTTAAAAAGGTATGTTTAAGGTAGACAGGCACGGGTTTATTGAAAAACATGGCTTAGTTGCAGGTGCTTTCTGGATTGAGTGTCATCGGGCAAAAAAGAAGAGAGAAAAAGAGAGAAAATAAACTAAATACTTCTATGATTTCATGTAGAGACAAGAAAAACAAATTTAAACACCACCTGCAGTCTTTGTGTCTCAAGATAATTTTATCTATATTACACTCACCCGATCAAGGTGCTGTGGGCATCAAATACACAATTAAAATGAGATAATAATAAACAACAAGGGTGAAAACATTATAAAAATCCAAACTGAAGATGATAAAAACAGGAATAAGAGAGTGGCAGGGATAGGAGACGATTGATACGTTTAGTCCAAATCTAAAGGTCTCGCAATCTGTGTTTTCTAGAATGAGTGTGTGATGACTTGGGATCCAGTTGACTGTCATAGAACCTGGCATTGTAGTTGCCTTATTTCTGTCTGTTGGGGTTGGGAAACATAGATCATAACAATCCCACACGTGAAGATTCATATTCAGCTTAAGATATTCAGACAGCTCTGATTTACCATTGTAACTCATTATAGCTTAGCAGTCTTAGGGCCTGCTGTCATTTTCATGCTGTCGGATTTCAAAAAGTGCTGTAGATGGCAAAGCTGCTATTTTTATAAAGACAAAAAAGTATCTCCAGGAACTTGAGATATTAAAGAGGCTGGCAGCGTATTGCTACATGTTATTAAACAACTCCACTGTTCAAAGATTTTACCTTTAGTGATTGGCCAGAAAATGAACTAGAGAATAAATGCCTTAAAATTCTGAAATCTTTAGAAGTGTATTGGGTCATAAGGAAAAAGAATGTATGTTGATGAAAAGGGATTAAAATGGAACAATAGGGTTATCTAAACAAAAACCAATAGAAAGAGAGTTTTCGAATCTGTGAGAGCCTTTGACATCTGTGAGGTTAGAATTTAGGGGCTTCATGATTTTGGATGGAGAAAAAATTACACCTTTCTTTTTAGCTATCTCTAAAATTTGGCATTTCTTTCCATTTTGAATGTGTGCAAACTCATAATAGATATCAGCACCTATGATTTTGTTACTAATATACATCATAGATACTTTCATTTTCCATTATAGATTGTTTATTGTTCACACCAATTGCTACTTAGAAAATTAATGTAAGTATTATACCTGCACTGTAAGGCATCAAGTAAAACACATATATTGATATTACACAAATTTGAATTTATAGTATGTTAGTAATTTCACCATCATTTCATTTCTTTGTAGTCATATGTAATTTATTTTAAGCATTTAAAAATATTACTTTGAAAAGCATTTAAAGGTCCATAGCTTTCAATAAACTGTCAAAAAGTTAATGACACACAACAGGTCAAGAATTCATTCGTGGGTAGCAGAAATGTATTCTCCAGAAGCTAAGTAAATTATGGTTAAATAAAATTTTAGCACTAATAAAATATCAGCACGTTTCAGAAACTAACAAAGAGTAAATGCTGTGCTGACAATCCCCTCCGTTAAAATACAAGCAAACTTAGGGCAGAAGAGGCCAAATAACAACTCCTCACATACAAATACTTCTGTACCATCGTAGTAAAATATCCTGAAACAATGCTTGATCCGCAGGTTTCTCAAATTAGGAAGAGAGCAGTTTGCAGTCTTGTAGGGTGGAAAGATCACTTGGCATGTTTGTATTCTAACTTCTATCACAAAGTTGCTATCTGACTTCGCTACTACCCAAATATTCAGAACTTGTTTGTTCATTTATATAATGAGGAAATTGGATGCTTTACCCCTTTCAGATCTAAAATCATATCCCAATTATCTGTAATCCTTTGATTAAAATGAGTTTTTTGACTCCCAGTATAAACAAATGTTTTACTGAAAGGGCTTTGCATTGAGGTGTTATTGTATTGATTCTTCCACTATTTGCAACGTTAAGAGTACCCAGCTTTTCACTATTAGTTAGAAATGATTAGATATTAACCATCGTTATATGTTGTAAAATCTAGGTAGATATGTCTTAAGATATTTCAGCTATTAATTAGCTGTTCATGCACATTTTCCAAGATCAGTGCATGACTTAACCCTGAAGCATTGTAGTCTTTTTTCAGTACAAAGTGCTGTAGCACATATTTTGATCACTTGAAATTTCACATGCTGCTTGGTAAAAGAAAAATCTTGATTTATCTGTAAGGTGCTTTTTCTCTTGAAGGGAATTTTTCAGAGAGTAACTTGAAAACATAACTATTTATTCTCAGCCTCTTTTTTTTTTTTACTCTCTGTCCTTTTTGTTTGGGCAATGGCATACACATTTTAATCTTAAAACCTTGGTAGGTAAGGAGTACCTTTTGGAGCTGTGATATATTAATCTTTTAGGAAGACATTTAAGCTCGTGAAAGTTTTGTATGAGCATATGAGTTACCTTATGAAACACTTCACATTTCTTATTAACTTAGCATTTTATAAACAGAGATTTGAGGTTTTTGATTTCTTCTAAATATACTAATAAAATAGATAGCCTGTCCATAGAAGCTGTGTATTGTTTATTCCATATTCAGAATAAAAGGAAATAAGGTTAAGATTTTTATTTGTAAAGGGCTCACTAGTTTCTTCAGTGAAACTTCTCTCAATTGCTCTTATTAAATGAATTAAGTTGTGTGGGGGAGGTGTTGAGCTGGATTGGGGTCATTTTATAGCATAGCAAAAGGGTGACTTTACCGTGAGGCATTTCCATTCTTGTGGCCTTGGTGTCTTAGATAATGCTATTAAAATTAAAAGCCGCCCATAAGCCTAGTAATGAAATGATAAACAAACAAGGACAAGTATTTCTTGCCAATGACAGGCAGTTGTTTATATGCCTTAATCCACAAATTGCTTTCACTTAATTAATTAGTTTAATGTTTGCAAAGCACTTTGAGGATGAAAGGAATGAAAGGAATTATTATATAAATGAAAGAAATTTTAATGGACTCAATTCTCCTCTCAGAGGCTGAGAGCTCATCAACTGCCCGTCTTCCTTCATGAGGACAGGAGAAATTGCCCTCTAGAATTTCTCCAGGGCAGCAGATCTGACCCTGTGATATGTTGGCTTTTGACCTTGTTGAGAAATGAAGAACCAAACCTCTCCTTTCTTTGTATTTTACTAACTACAAGAGAATCTCTTTAAAAGCAGGAAATAATGTGTATAAAGCACCTTAAAAATCATGAGAGGGGAGGAAAGGGCACTTACTATCACTCTTTTTCCTTTCAAGGTAGGACCCGGGGAATGTCTATCCTCCCTCTTGCCACTAGGACTACTGGAGCAGAGACACCCACCTGCCAGGGAGACCAAGAAGAATTCCTTTTGAAGTCCTCTCACAGTGGCAGCTTTTGCACCTAAACAGCTAATTAAATACCACATGAGTGTATTTGGATTTTGACAGTGTCACCTGAATTGCTCTCCTTTTTAGGCGTGTGTGTGTGTGTGTGTGTTTTTCTGAAACAAAACTGATCATCAATATACTATAGAATTCCAGCCACTTTCAAAATGTAATTCTGCAAGTGAATAAACAGATTCATATTAGGATCATGAGTTGATTTTCAATGGTTTCAAAATGCAAAGAATTTATCTTAGAAGACTCAAGATATTGCTGTGATTCTAAAAGTAAAATCAGTACCTGTATTTAAAATAACCTCTGTTTTAACTGTAATGGAGGAGCTCCAAATAGATATTAAAAATTAATAGTATACCAGTCAAAAACATAACTAAAGAGGAGAAATTTTTTAAATATGTTTTTGATTTATAAATTTTCCAAATAAAATTTCTACATTTTTGAAGTAAACAAGTATTAGGTTTCATTGTTAAAGCGCTCATATAAAGAAAACTTAAATATATATATTTCTTGATCTCTAGTCATAAAATTTAAACAGAGATGAAAACACCATTGATGATGTGTATATACAATACAAACATATCATATATATCTTATACATTTTTATTAGCTGGTTGGAAGTATTAAAAAACAAGGTAGCATATGTTGTCTAAAAGGAATGATTATTACTCAAATACAATGTACTCCCAAGGTGATATTTGCACTGTAATTTACTTTTCAGAGTTTGGAGCAGGGAGAAGACTTACAGCTTTCTAATTTATTCAAATGACAAATTAGAGGAAAAAACCTAAAAGCCTTAGTGTATGCTCCAAAATTCAGAGGAATATTTGACTCCACAGCAGCCAAATCCCTCAGAAAATAGGCTAGTGTTTGGAAATAAAATAATGTTGAAAATTTAAAGAAATATAGCCCAAATTATTTAATTTATTATTTCATTTTGGTCCATCAATAGAAAACCCATTTTGTTTTTAGAATACAGCTGAACATGGACATGGTTGAAAATGCTTGGGCATGGCCGGGCACCATGGCTCGTGCCTGTAATCCCAGCACTTTGGGAGGCCGAGGAGGGTGGATCACCTGAGTTCAGGAGTTTGAGACCAGCCTGACCAACATAGTGAAACCCCATCTCTACTAAAATACAAAAAATTAGCTGGGCATGGTGGTGGGCATCTGTAATCCCAGCTACTCAGGAGGCTGAGGCAGGAGAATTGCTTGAACCCAGGAGGTGGAGATTACTGTGAGCCAAGATTACACCATCGCACTCCAGCCTGGGGAACAAGTGATAAACTCCATCAAAAGAAAAAAAAAAAAAAACCTTGGGCATTAGATAAAGTAAAGTAGAACTCAAAGTTTGATGTAGATTTATTTGTCATAATGAACAGCATACTTAACAAGGCAGAACTTTTGCTTATGCATACAAATATTGTAGTATTCTTCAAACAATCATGTCCTTCTAATCAAAACCTGGACTATTTGTATTTTTTGATACAGTTTGTAAAGAATGTTGGCTGTTAAAAATGCGGGAATATGGCTTTGTGTGGTGGCTCATGCATGTAATTCCCAGCAGTTTAGCAGGCCTACATGGGAGGATTGCTTGAGCACAGGAGTTTGAGACTAGCCTGGCCAATATAGGGAGATCTTGTTTCTGCCAAACATAACAATAAAAAGATGCGGTGGTACGCTCCCTTAGTTCCAGATATTCTGGAGACTGAAGTGAGAGGACCACCTGAGCCCAAGAGGTCTAGGCTGAAGTGAATCATGGCTGTGCCACTGTTCTCCAGCCTGGGAAACAGAGCTAGACCCTGTCTCAAGAAAAAAAAAACACGGACTCTGAAGTGATAATGACAGATTTTGAATTATGACACCATATCTGATGACTCCAAGGTGATAATGACAGATTTGAAACTGCACCCATCAACCCATCATCTACATTAGGTGTTTCTCCTAATGTTATCCCTCCCCTAGTCCCTCCCCTAGTCCCCCACCCTCCGACAGGCCCCAGGCCCTGGTGTGTGAAGTTCCCCATCCTGTGTCCATGCAAGCTGGAAACCATCATTCTCAGCAAACTAACACAGGAACAGAAAAGCAAACACTGCATATTCTCACTCATAATTGGGTGCTGAACAATGAGGATAAGTTTTGCTTGTTTGTTTGTTTGTTTTAGATGGAGTCTCGCTCTGTCACCCAGGTTGGAGTGCAGTGGCTGGAGTGCAGTGGCATGATCTCGGCTTACTGCAACCTCTACCTCCTGGGTTCAAATGATTCTCCTGCCTCAGCCTCCTGAGTAGCTGGGATTACAGGCACATGCCACCAAGTCCAGCTAATTTTTGTATTTTTAGTAGAGATGGGGTTTCACCATGTTGGTCATGCTGGCCTAAAACTCCTGACCTTGCGATCCACCTGCGTCGACCTCCCAAAGTGTTGGGATTACAGGTGTGAGCCACCACGCTCGGCCAAGGACAAGTTTTAAAGAAAATTAAAAGTTACTTAGTTCAATGCCTAGTATATGTTGAGCAGTTAAACAAATATTAGTCACTACAATTTGTAAGAAAAGCAATAGAGCGTACTGAACAAGAACACGGAGACTGGAGCCAGACTGCACAGGTTTGAAACCCAGCTCTAACAATGACTAGCCTCGTGATCTTGGGCAAGGTATTGAATCTCTCCGTGTTTCCATCTTCCTATAAATAAAGGTAATAATAGTACAAATATGGATTAAGTATGTTAATTCACATAAATCATTTAAAAACATATCTTAAAGTTTTATTTAAGTGTTAGCAAGTATTAATAAAAATAATATTGTATAGACATTTATGTGAGGTTTCATGAATGTCTATGTTTCAATCTTGTTTAACTGTATGGGTTAATTCATTAGGTTATGGGAAACTGGAAGACATCAGGTCTGAGCAATGATTAATGAGTTTGATTCTGTATGTGCAGAGTTCAGTTCCTTTTGAGACATCCAAGTGCAATATTAAGTAAGCATTTGGATATACAGTTTAGTAGCTTAGGTCAGTGGTCTAAACTGGAGTTTAGACAAAATAGTGGTGGTGGTAAGAAAAGGATTACTGGGATACTGACAATAGTTGAAGCTAGGGTCATAAACAACACAGTATAGAAAGTTTATCAAGGGAGGGAAAAAATAAACTTTTAATTAAAACTCGAAGTATAGTTTATTTACAAAATCCTTTTGAATTCTTTGGATAGGCACCTAGACTAGCTGCCATTGTATTTCTGTAGATTCTGGTAACCACGGTAAGTGTTTTCTCATGAGAATGGGATCTACTTCAACTCTAGATTCAGTCACTGGGAATAAAGCTTCTCTCTTTCTCTTTCGCGAACCTGGAAAATTGGCAAATGGTAATAGGCCCTTTGATTACGAGCTACGGCAGGTAGTTCTTGAAACTTTGAGTATGAATGGTAATAGACGAGGGACCTGGGAAAGAAGAGGACTGTGAGATTCGTATAATGAGATTGAGACTTACAAACTGAACCAGAGAGCCCAACGAGGAATCAGAGAAGGTAATTTCCAGAAATCTGAAGTTTTTGGTTTTGGATTCATGGAGATGTGACCTTTTATGAATATTCTGAATTTTACCCAGATTCTGGATATTTGACATTTGTCTAGCATTTGGCCTGCTTTTCCCCCCTTCTGTTTCTATTAGTTTATATTTCAGAATCATTTTTTCTTTTATTTTTCTGCCTATTGAAATTTTATTGTTCCATACTCTTGTTCCTAGTGAAGGACAAATTCATTTGAGGACATATTTTTCTATAACAAATTTAATTGGAGTAGAAACTGAACGAAAATTATTTGTCTTTACTTCTCCCACCAAAATATACTTAAAGTTGTATTTCTTAGATGCACAGAAATATATATATTGGAAATGTAGAGATTAGGAGATAAATAGATGATATAGACAGATAGATGATAGATAGAGAGATAGATAGATACATGGATAGATAGATGATAGGTTTCCAAGACACTCCAGTCAAATATTATTCAGTTGGAAGCTAAAGTATTTATAAAATGCAAGGAGGGAGGAAAGTATTGAGGACTATGAAAGTGAACAGCGATCAACCTGGAAAAGAAGTCATGTGATGAGCAGTGAGGAGTCAGCGGAGAGCAAAGGAAGCTTATTTCCCTTTTCTCTGCTATTCCTACTTGCCACTGTAGCAGTCTACATAGAATGCTTCAGAGTCAGTATACATTCACACACCTCCCTGTGTACACATGCTCACATATCCACATACACACAAGCATAACATAAAAGCTTGGCATTTGCAATAGTAAGTGCTGATCATTGTTAGCAGTCACTAAAACTAATAAGTTGCTTTTTTTGTCAAGAAAATGAGCTTTTAACTTCAAGATGTATTCACTCAAGAAAATAAAAAAAAAAGAGAAGATCTCTCAAGTCTCATTCATCTTTGAATGACACTATTTTATTTCTCCCTGCTACTTGCAGTAGCAGCAGCCAATCTTAGATAGTTTGTTGCTACCCATGGCTGAGTAAAAAACTGACTTCATCATAGTCTTAAAAAACAATATGAATTATGACATTATATATTTTGCTGGCCAATTAGTAATGATTGGGGTTGTTTGAATGGTACCCTTTCATCACTTCAGAATTGTAAAACTAGAATTAGGGATATTAGCCTCTGGGTGTTCTGTCCTGTGACTGCCTATTGGAGAGAAGATACTTGATTCTTAATGACTGGAAGATTTGAAACTAGAGGCGAATCATCTCAGAGACACTCGCAATTTACAGAAACTACTATGAGTTGAAAATTTACGTTGCTTGATGTATATATATTTGTTTGGGACAAGTACCTTTGAGTTGAAAGTAACAAATATCCTCTTGTTTAAGTGACAAATGTGACTGCTACTGTTGCATAAAGAGTGGTATAGAGGAGAAAGTAGACCAACTCAATATGAAGATATTTTAAAAAGATATCTTAAAATACATGATACTGAATTAATGTGTTCAGATAACTCAAGAAAATGGTATGTATAAGGCATCATACCTGGAGCATGAAAAGGTTTAATAGATGATATCGTTGGCTGTCATGAACCAATCATTATATGCACGTAAATCCTCAAGTAATGACACTAATAATCTCCAACTCATCAATCTTATTTGTTTATTCCTCTTTAAACCTTTACGTCATACCACACTTTCCTCTCTCCTCTAACATCTGAATTTTTTTCCCTCATACTCCCACTTAATACTTGCATTTTCATTTGTCGGTTGCTTTTTCCTATCTATTGACAATTGCTTAACCCTTGTTGAAGAAGAATCAGAGGTCCTAAGAAAAATTCCTTTTTTCTTTTCATCCTTTGGCAATCCAAAGCATTCCACATAAATCCTTATTCATCAATATTTTAAAACAATAATTTCTCCATCTACTTCTGAGTAGAGGGAAGAGGTGCAATCCATGACCCACACATTTATTTTAACATTCTAAGCAGGATAATGAGGTGACGGAGGCAAGACAAGGAAAAATGAAATACAAAATTGACTTTGCACATTCACTATATGTTAGACTTTGGGCATGTTGTCTCCTCTTTGTAAGATAGCTATATCGGGTAATTATAGTTAAGCAGTAGATAGGCCATAGTTTTGAATAAAATTACTTAAATTAATTCTAATAATCCCACATTTTTTCAATGGAAAGCCTTTTCCTCACATCCCTTTTCCCTTTTGTCTTTCTTCTTTTCAGTGTAGCTACCATTACTTTTACATATTCCTTTGTAGTTCTTATGCAATTGCCAGTTTATGTTACATACTGTGTCTTATTTCCTTCTTGTTAAACTCACCACTTGACTCTTGAGTCCTATTTTACTCCCTAAAACTATTTACTGTTTCTGCAGCCCTCTCATTGCACAAACAACCTAGAATTAAAATTGTATATGAAATCCTTCAATGTTTGGCCCAATCTCCATTTCAGATAGCATGGTCAGATAATCCTATAGAATGAATATTTCTAATTCTTTCTTGTGTTGAATTGACTTATTTCAATAAGCTGGAACCAGTCATAAATGGTTAGGCTCCTGTTTCAAGGCAGCCTCAGTATAGTCAGTTAAATATCTCATGGACTGTCATATTGCAATTAGTAGTGCAAATCTATCTCATTTAAAAAGTCATAAACTCCTTGAGATAAGCCACTGTGTTTTATTGCTATTTTTATTCCTAGTGTTTTTCACTGTGCTGAACTCTTATTAAACACTGAGTGAGAAATGCCAAATTAAATAATGAATGGGAAATTTTCAGTGGTGTGACAGAAGGGAAAGGAATGGAATATAAGATTCTTCTACAGGCAGATAAGGATTCATGAAATGCTCAGGCAAAGCTGAAACAAACAGTTTTAATTAATCCTATCCATTCTAATGTGAGTAGACCAATGTCTACAGTTAAAAAAGAGCGACAAAAAAATACGCATTCAAAGAATCCACCTATGATGTATAGAAAAGCTGTATTTGTCTATTGTAACAGGATGCCTTACATTAAAGAAGCTTCTAAGTCCATCAGCATTGCAAACGAGGCTTTTTTATGAATAAGGAAGACCATTTATTTTATCATTATTAGTTTTATTACTAATAACAGGCTCTTTACGCCTACGCATGAGCATGACAATAGCAAGGGAAGCAATCATTGGAAAAAATACGGACTATACATAATATCATCATTGTTACCATGCATTAAGTATAATTGCAATAAATTATGGTTGCCCTCAAAATCAAGTCCTTGTCCTGTTCCTGAAGGAAGATCAGATTTATCAAGTAGTTTCTCTTTTGCAATGAGAAGCAATCATTAGCAATTTGGTTAGACCACTTAAACTTATTTAATAATCAGAAATGTTAAAGTCCTTTGGAAATTTTCTAGTTAATAGAATTAACCTGTACTGTAATTAGACATGTCTGAATTAAAGTCCTTTTATGATGATAATACCTGCAATAAAAATAATCTCTGGGGATAAAGAAATTAGTATTCACATTAGTGGTAAATTCGTTATTTGAACCACATTTACTCTTTTGGTCTTTCATCCCTGAAGGATTCTACAATTGGATAGATTCACAGCTTTGCCCTTTCTCATCTGCTGTTTTATTTCAGGGAATATTGGCCTTTATCATAATTTCCAAATCTGAACTTTAAAGGCAAATTGTTCTGCCTTGTTCTTGTACTGCTTCTGTTAGGAAATGCACAGATGATACAAACAACCACAATACAATCTATCCAACTAGCTTGAAAATTGGCAAGGGCACTGATAAGAAATCAATTAAATAATTGTAGCCAAATTCATGCTGGAATTTCTAAAGATGAACTAAATACCTGCACCCAAACTTCATCTCTTTCAGGCAATCTTCCCAAACTAATTCTATGAACAGATAACTTTAGGATACCCAGTAATGTTTCAACATTACCATGTTTATGAGAAACTAAGAAGAAGGTGTATTCATTTACCTGTTACTAATGTTTACACACATACAATTGTAAATGCATATATTTTATGTTCTTTGTTCTAAATTTTTATTAATTTATAGGTTTCCTTATGTACTCACTTCAAGACTTCTGTCCGCAGAGTGTTGTACTCTCTGTACAGGTTGAGTACCATATCAGTAGATGATACTGAATTTCCTTTATTTGCCATCAGAGACATCAAAAGTCATACATTTTCTTCTTTGGAAGTCTTTCAAACTCATATTTCTGCATCTATTCGGCCTAAGAGAGCCCTGTATGGATTACATTCATGATTTTATTTAATATAGTAACATAGGCTATGAGTTGGGGTTTAAACGTTGAAACTTACATTGTGTTACAAAAAAGCATTGTCATTATCAGGTAATGTCTGAACTCCTTTATGTCTTCCTTGGTCACCAAGGACCTAAGCACACATGACTTGAAGGCATGGCAAACAGAAAGAAAAACAAGCACTACACATTTTCTAATGCTTCCTGGAGTGGAAGGTGCTAGTATCTGCCCTCTGCCATAGGAATCTTTGTGAACAAGTCAGATTTGATAACACCCTTGTCTGGACTTATGAGTCTCTTTTTAAATACAATTTCTCTTATTCCATTTTATGTTATGTTTAGACATATGTTATGTCATCCTACATAGTTATGTCAAGACATATGCTATGTAATACCACACAGTAACGTTGTTGTACATATTTTGTACCTTCCTAATAACTATTTTGTCATTTGAGTCTCACAGTCTTTTTTGTGAATCTCAAGTAAAATGAATCATATGAGATGTGGTAACTATAACTGGATGTACAATTGCAAGGTATCCCAACATGTATCAAATGTATGTTGACTAAAGAAAGTTTATTTCTCCTCATTCAAAAGTAGTTACATAAAAAGAAAGAAAATGCATTTTTGATTTTTGGAATATGCTAGAAATCGTATATTATTTCATTCAATCCTCACAATGTAATCAAGCATCCCCATTTCCCAATGAAGTAAATGAGGTTTCAAGACATTAGGTAACTTCTCAACTCTACAACATAGATAGCTGTACCTGATTCACTCTTGGATCTTCTAAAATTAGTAAGTATGTTCTTTCTTCTACTATTTGTTGCCTATGTTTTAGAATTATTTTTAACTAAACTGATATATAGCTTGTGAAAATCTTTACTTTTTACTATGAAGCACTCTGTAACATAAATTAGTTTCTCAGCCTGGTGCAGTGGCCATGCCTGTAACCCCAGCACTTTGGAGCACTTGGTGGCCGAGGTGGGCAGATCACCTGAGGTCAGGAGTTTGAGACCAGTCTGGCCAACATGGTGAAAACTGTCTCTACTAAAAATATAAAAATTAGCCGAGTGTGGTGGTGCACACCTGTAATCCCATGTACTTGGGAGGCTGAGGGAGGAGAATAGTCTGAACCCAGGAGGCAGAGGGTGTAGTGAGCCAAGATTGCTCCATTGCACTCCAGCCTTGGTGACAGAGTGAGACTCCCTCTCCAAAAAAAAAAAAAAAAAAAAAAAAAAAAATTACTTTCTCACATTGTGTTCTCCTGCTTAACTAGGGTACGTGAGTTGGTATAAAATGCTGTAGATTTTGCAATGAATCTCCAATCATATATGCCTTTAAGAATTCTCTTTTTGTATCATTATTTACATGATACAATTGTAAAGATTCCTAGCCACCATCTACAGAAACGTGTCTGGTGTATACACCGATTACTAAATGTAATAACGATAGAATTGTGTCTTTATTATTATGTCTACCATAGTACTAGACACATAGGAGATACTCAATACTTAAATAAGCAAATGAAGGAACTATGGGAAGAAAAGAAGACAGCAATGTATTCAGGGAAGTGCACAATGACTGTTTAGCAGTTGGATGATGTGGCTAGCAGTCTGGATCATTAACTGATTATCTGGATGGCTCAAAAAGATAGTAATCATTTATTTCTTAAAATACAAAACTTTAGCTGATATTAATACATAACGGTATGGTCAACTAATTTTTGACAAAGGTACCAAGAAAACACATTAGGGAAAGTAGACTTTCTTTAGCAAATAGTGCTAGAAAAATTCATTGTCTTCATGAAAAAGAATAAAATTGGACCCTTATCTTATACCATATACAAAAATCAACTCAAAATGGTTAAAAGACCTAAATGTAAGACCTGATATTGTACCATAAAACTTCTAGAAGAAAACGTAGGGGAAACTCTCCTTGACATTCGCCTTGGTGAAGATTTTTGTATATTTTACCAAAAGCTCAGGCTACAAAAGTAAAAATAAACATGACTAAAAGCTTTTGTACAACAAAGGACACAATTGATAAAATGAAAAGGCATCCTATTGCCTGGGAAAAAATATTTGAAGACCACATAGCTAATGTGAGATTAATATTCAAAATTTATAAAGAACCCTTATAACTCAACAGCAGTAAAACAAATAACAATAAAAATGGACAAGGGACTTGAACAGATATTTTTCCAAGGAAGACATAAAAATAACCAACAGGTATATGAAAAAGTGCTCAATGCCAAAAAAAATGACCTATAACAAAACAACATTTATTATAGCTGTTCCGAATAAAAAGAAAGGGATGGTTCCACCGTGTTCTGTTTCTGCACAGTTCTACTTCATTCGGTTCTAGGAAGACATCTACTTGAGTGAAAAAATAGAGTCCACCCAGAGTAATGTTCCTAGACTAAGGATATATGTAGTTTCAATCAGAACTATACCAAACCCATGGGATGTTTAGAAATTCATGAGGGCTGCATTTTAGTTGTCACAATGAGCTATAAATGCTTCCTGCAATCTAATAAGAGGAGCAAGAATGCTAAGAATTTAGCAATGCATTGGAGAATTCCACACAATAAAAAACTCTATCTCACAAAATTCCAATAGTTTCTCTTGTGAGAAATATGTATCAATATTAAAAGACAAACAAACAAAAGTATGATATTTTAGTTTATGTGGAGAGACCTGGGAATATTTAATTTGGAAAAAATATTATAACTGCTATCTCATACAGAGAATAATGGAGGCCTTCTGTGTAGAAGCAGGTCTAAATGAAGGTAATCGAAAAAATTGCTGGGAGGGAAAGGGAAGAGCAGATTTTAATTCAATATATAAGGAAGATGTCTTTAAGGTTCACAATCAGAGACAGAATATGGAGAAGTGATTATTTCTAACTCATTGGCTTTCTTCTGAAGGTTAATGTTTTACTGAGGTTTATCTTTTCACTTGCTCAATACAATTAGGAAGAATTAGACTTTGTCAAAAGAAGGGCCAAGATTTTCTAACTTTGAGAATCTCCATCTCATGGACCATGAAGTTCAGCTATATTTAAAGAAGATCAACTCCTTATCTTTTATATTCCAAAGTTAGCTGCCAATAGCTCTTCTCGGCCTATAGAGAAAAGACAAATCTAACTCTAAAATTCTGATTCTATATGTGATACTTTTTTGTTTTTTTAAGTCATTTCACTTAAGCAGCTTAATTTCCTTGGTCAAAATGGAGCTAGATGTTACTATTATCTATTTGACATTGGAACTATTTGCAATGTTTGCCTTTTGCCATTAAGCGAGGTAATTCCTAATACATGTATTTGATTGATTACTACTTAATAATTACTTGTGTCAAAGCATATAGTTTTGATTGTCATGCTAGTTCTGTTCAGAGTTTGATGAAAAATAACCCCAACTCCATTAACAGTGAATTATGCCTTAAACATTCAGAAGCATTAGATAAGATTACACTATATAAAATTAGCTTTAAATAGAAGGTTTTTGTTTAGTTAAAGCACTGGTGATCAACAATAATTATAGAAGAAAGAAAAGAAATGATAAGGAAGTTCTGCTGTACTTGAGCATTGCATTGAGGCCCCAATTAAGCAGAACTATTTCAGGTAGTTGTGGGACTTGTCTTAGTCAGAGGCTAATTTAATATAATCTGGCTGTGGGATTTACTGGATTTTTTAAACATCTGGAATAACAGAATATTTTGGAGAGCACTTTTTAGCATAGTTTAATAAGGATTCCTTAAAAAAACTGTCCAAATATATAATTTTTACTTTCTTCAATTTTTAGATAAAAATTTGGGGCTGTATAAAATTAGTGTATGATTGGAAGATGATGAGAATGGGAGCGCAAGCTTTTTAAGGGAGCAGGAGCTTATAAAAAACAGACCATAATTTATGCATTCAATAGAGTGCAAGCCTTCCAAAGATATACCTTGATAAATTTGTTATGGGCAAACAAATACCCATTGCCCCCAAAATAAATGATGGATACTTTTATTTTGTAATCATCTTCAGTTAATTTATAGGCAACATACTTTGCTTTGTTTCTTGGCCATTGTATTACTCATTTAATCAGTCTAAATATGTTACATTGCAGGTTGTTTTTTAAATCCAAAACTGCATTATCCAATCTTTAGTTCATTTAGTTAAATAATAATAATAATAAAATAACCTCACCTCTGTATTATTTGAAATCTTTCAAAAAATATAATCTCCAGAAAAAGATCTTCATTTAATATCAAAAGCAATTTCCAAAGAAATATTTTGAAACTTTTTGAGCAATACTATTGTGGTTTGATATGTTATGTGAACTCTGGAGGTCATAATTTAAATGAAAAATATCGTTTTGATTTTATACTTCATAATAGATTTGCCAAACTCTTTTGCATTTCCCTACATTTATTTTTCATTTTCCTATACTCTATTTTGGGAAAACTACCAGGATATATGCTATTTAGAGCTGGAGGACTCACAAAATATAGTTCTTATATTTTTAGAGATTAAAAATAAAATTACCTAAAGAATAATTCTTCTGTGTTTTCCCCACCTCAGATTGACCTACTAAATGAAATGTCATTTGTTGACCTCATCTTTAGAAAGAAAAAGGGACCAATCATTCTATGTCTTTCTAGTTTGGAGAAAATTGGTGATGGTAAACAAGAGAGATTCCCTGTCCACACGTGTCATACCTGAGGAGGTCATCTCATTCGGGAAAGCCTGCCTCAGTCAATTAATACCTGTATGGAAAAAATAAAGCTAACTTCTTAAGTTGTCAACTTATGCTTAATCGGTGGTAAAGAGGTTTTAATTTCACATGCCTTTCTTTTAGTCTAATCACTAATCTGTTGAAAATTTGGATCAAGAAATTGCTATTATTTATTGGATGCCTTCTGAAAGAGAAAGGACAATTGTTTTGCTGTTCAGAACACAATCTTCATTTCTTCATATGCTTTCAGGTCTTTTAAGTAAGTGTTCTAAAGATCTGTAGGACAATATAATGACTACAATTAATAATTTTGTACTATATACTTGAGAAGTGTTAAGAGAATAGATTCTAAATGTTCTCACCACAAAAACAGTATGTAAACTGCACAATATGTCAATTCACTTGATTTAATCATTCTACAACGTATAACAAAATATCACATTATGCTACATAAATATATACAACAAAAAATAAACAGAAAATCAAATCGAAACAACAGAATAACAGGACTAATAGAAAAACATAAAACTGACAAATTACCAAAAGTCTAAAAATCTATACGCAGCCTTCCTTTCACAAAATTTGAAATCTATCCATTAAATTTCTTAATCCTAGTTTGGGTTCAGGTAATTTGCTCATATTTTACCTATCTGTCAGAAGAAAATTAAATTTTCCCTACCATTTTTCATATACAATGTCAGCACTCAATATAAAATTAACCAACATCCAGGCAACATGTCTAAATAACTGAAATCAAAAGGAAAAAAGCTAATATAAATAAACCTGCATATGACTTAATGATTTGTTATCAGACACAGAATTAAAAAGTAACTGTGATGATTATTATTATAACATTTTAATTGAATTATAGTGTATAAATTCTGCATTTCATAAATGTAATGATCAATGTACTTTTGTCTTTTTAATTTTGACTTATATTTTAGATACAGGGGTTACATGTACAGAATAGTTACATAGGAGCATTGTGTGATACTGGGTTTTATAGTATGGATCCATCACCCTGATAGAGCATAGTACCTGATAGGTAGTATTTTAACCCACTCATCTTCCTTCCTCTCTAGTAGTCCACAGTTATTTATCATTCCCATAATTGCGTCTATGTGTGCTCAAAGTTTAGCTCCCACTATCTGTGTGAACATGCACTATCAGTTTTCCTGTTCCTGCATTAATTTACTTAATATGATGGCCTCCAGCTCCATCTACGTTGTTGCAAATGATGTGACTTCATTCTTTTTTGTGACTGCATAGTATTCCATGGTATGTATGTACCAAATTTTCTTTATCCAATATATGATTGATGGACACCTGGATCGAATATATGTCTTGGTATTGTGAATAGTGCAATGATGAACATCAGTGTATGTGTGATTTTGGTAAAATTACTTATTTTCTTTTGGGTGTATATACCTAGCAATGGGATTTCTGGGTCAAATAGTAGCTTTTTTATAAGTTCTTTATAAAATCTCCAGACTGCTTTCCACAGTGGCTACACTAATTTACATTTCTACCAGCATTGTATAAGCATTCCCTTTTCTCAACAGCCTTGCCAGCATCTGTTATTTTTTGACTTTTTATTAGTAGTCATTCTGACTGGTGTGAGATAACATCTCATTATGATTTTGATTTGCATTTCTCTGATGGTTAATGATGCTGACTATTTTTTATATGCTTGTTGGCTGCATGCATGTCTTCTTTTGAGAAGTGTCTGTTCAGGTAATTTGTCCACGTTTTAACATGGTTATTTGTGTTTTGCTTGTTGAATTAAGTTGCCTATAGATTCTTGATACTGGCCTGTTTTGGATGCATAGTTTGTGAATATCTTCTCCCATTCTGTAGGTTGTCTGTTTGCTATGTTGGCACTTTGTTTTTCTGTGCAATATCTCTTTACTCTAAGTCCCATTTGTCTATTTTTGTTTTAGTTGAAACTGCTTTTGGAAACTTAGCCAAAAATTATTTGTTAAGGCCGATGTTGAGCAGAGTAGTTCTTAGGTTGTCTTCTAGGGTTTTCATAGTTTGAGGTATCACATTTAAATTTTTAATGTCACTTTGAGCTAATATGGTGAAAGGTAGGGGTTCAACTTCAATCTTTGGCATATGGCTAGCTAGTTACTCCACTACCATTTATTGTATAGGGAGCTCTTTCTTAATTACTTGGTTTGTTGGCCTTATCAAAGATCAGATGGTTGCAGGTGGGCAATTTTATTTCTGTGTTTTCTATTCCATTTCATTGGTCTATGTGTCTGTTTTGTACCAGTACCATGCTATTTTTTTTATTGTGACTTTATATTATAGTTTGAAGTCGGTAGTATGTTTCCAGCTTTGTTCTTTTTGCTTAGAATTGCACTGGCTCTTTTTTTGTTTCTGTAAGAATTTTAGAATAGATTTTTTCTAATTATGTAAAAAATGTCATTGGGAGTTTTAAAGGAATAGCATTGAATCTGTAAATACTGCTTTGGGCAATATGACCATTTTTACAATATAAATTCTTCCAATCCAACAACATGGAATGTTTCACCATTTATTTGTGTCACCTCTGATTTCTTTTAGCAGTGTTTTGGAGGTCTCCTTAAGAGATCTTTTGCCTCTCTGGTTAGCTGTATTCCTGGGTATTCCATTTTCTTTGTGGCTATTGTAAGTGTGATTGTGTTCTAAATTTCACGTTTAGCTTGGATGTTGTTGATGGATAGAAATGCTACTGAATTTTGTACATTGATTTTGTATCTTGAAACTTTACTAAAGTTGTTTGTCAATTCTAGAAGTTTTTATCAGTCTTTAGGATTTTCTAGGTGTATAATCATATCATCAGAGTAAATAATTTGATTTCTCCTTTTTCTATTTGGATGCCTTTTATTTCTTTCTCTTGCCTGATTGCTCTGGCTAGGACTTCCAGTATGATGGTAAATAGGTGTGGTGAGAGTGGGTATCCTTGTCTCATTCAGTTCTCAAGGGGAATAGTTTTAGCTTTTGCCCATTCAGTATGATGTTGGCTGGGGATGTGTCATAGACAGCTCTTATCCTGAAAACAACAGAAAAATGTATTTTTAAAAGTTTATATCTGTATATCTATCATACATATCAAAAAGTAGAACATAATCAACTTATTAAAAGAATCCATTGTGCCTGTCCAAGTCAGGATTTACCAAAGTTGACTATAATAGTGTCTATCACCAGATAATTATGTTAGTTCATTTAGGGGAAAAACATATAAACAAATTACAAAATATATCTATGAAAATGGTTCATGAATTTGAGAAAGTGTTTTTCCAAATAATCATTTGTACTTTTCACTTAATTTCATTGTTTATTTTATTTTATTTTTATTTTTAAAGACAGAGTCTCACTCTGTTGCCCAGGCTGGGGTGCAGTGTTGCAGACATAGCTTACTGCAGCCTCAAACTCCTGAGCTCAAACAATCCTCCTACCGCTGTCCCTCGAGTAGCTGGGATTACAGGCATGTGGTACCACACCTGGCTATTTTTCAATTTTTAATTTTATTTTTTGTCTTGCTATGTTGCCCAAGCTTATATTGAACACCTAGCCTTAAGCAATCCTCCTGCCTCAGCTTCCTAGGCATGAGGCACTGCATCCAACCTCTCATCGTTGATTTTTTTTTTAAGTCCCAGGATTGTATACAGGGTGTAACATTACATCCAAATTTAGTTTGAGATCCTGTGTTTTCTAAATTCAGGGTAAGATGTTGTTTATTCTGGAACAATTTTTCAGACATTGTACTTTATGATGTCAATATTTTTTTTTAAATACAGGCCAGTTATTTTACAGAGCTGAACTAGATTTATTAGATGATTATATTTAGATTTTGCATCTTTCACTGGAACATTAGAGAAAGCAATGCTTTGTCGTTTTCAATGTATCACAGCAGAAGGCACAGGCTTGTCGCATTATTAATGATGTTAAATTGATCACTTAGTTAAGGTCCTGTCTGCCAGGTTTCCTAACTAAAGAAAGTGTTACTAATTAATAGGTCATTTATAGAGAGGTACTCTGACACTATGTAAATACTGTGTTCCTCATCAACTTTGTCCTACTAGCTTTAAAAACCATTAGTGATGAATGCCTGGATCAATTAATTACTACCACAGTGATTATAAAATGTCCTATTCTAAGCTAATAGAAAATAAATTTTTACCTTAAACTCACCTTTTTGTGACAAAAAATATAAAATAATTTTAGTTTCCTAAAATAATCATCAAAGCAATCTACTATTTCAAAGACATTTTCATTCAGTTTGCCTAAAAAGTGTCAGATAAAAACAATCACATGAAATTGTGTGGTTTGGGCATAAGGATTAAAGGAGATAGTATCAAACTTTATGCATAAAATAACAAATTTATAAAATGGGAAGAGATATCTGTATAAATTGTCAATCCTGTTTCTATATGTTTAATTTCCATGGGTTTGTGGCACAACAATGTATAAATAACAAGGATATTCACTGTAGGAGTTTGCTTTTTATTATTCATAACACTCTGGAAACTTACAAAGATTTTGGGATCAGGAAAATTAATGAGGATTTTCTCAGAGAGAGTTCTTTTTGTAGAAACAGAGAACACAGAAGAAATCCATGGGAAATACCAAATTTTAAAATAGTGGAACATGAAAAGAATTCGGAAATAGTCCCCAAAGTGATAGTAGGAGAATGAGAGAGTGGAGTCTGGGTATGTAATAATGAAAAATGAAAGGCCATGTTCTTTCTTTCATGGAGCTGTAGGAATGAGACAGGAGACTCACAAAAGTGTCTGATTTGATCTGGATTGGGAATGGTTGTCATAGATTTCTAGAGAAAAGTAGCATCTATGCTGAGATGTAAAGGAGGAAAGGAATCTGAAGTGCAGAGTTCCAGTTAGAGGGAATGTCATGTATAAGACATTGCTAGGAGTATGGCTGGGTCAAGCCACATTGCACTGAGTCCCTACTTCACTGAAAGTGAGCCAGAGTATAAGGTGAGTTGACACTGTAGAAGTAAGATACAAGAATAAGGAGAAACTTTGAAAGTTACTATTAAAAGTTTGTATTTTGCATTGCTGGAAGAAATCAGATGATGCAGATAAATGTAAATATGTCGCATACTCATGAATTGGAAGAATCAAGATCATCTGTTCTTTGACAAGGCCAACAAAAACGCATACTAGGGAAAGGACTCCTTATGTTATAAATGGTGCTGACGTAAATGGCTAACGATATGCCAAAGACTGAATCTGGACTTCTGCGTCTCACCATACACAAAAATTATCTCAAAATGGATTAAATATTTAAATATAAGACCTCAAACTCTAAAACTTCTGGAAGAAACCTAGGAATTACTCTTCTCAATGTCACACAGCAAAAGAAACTATGTATAGAGTAAACAGACAGCCTACTAGATGGGAGAAAATATTCACAAACTGTGGATCCAACAAAGTATATATATGTACATATACGTACATATATATATAAAAAACCAAAATATAGTCATCTTCAACAAATGAACAAGCAAAAAACTAATAACCACATTAAAAGTGGTGAAATTACATGAACACATACTTCTCAAAAGAAGATATACATGCAGCCAACAAGCACATAAAAAAATGGTCAGCATCATTAATTATCAGAGAAATGTAAATAAAAACCACAATGGGATACCAACTCACAACAGTCAGAATGGCTGTTATTGAAAAATCTGAAACAACAGACACTAGTGAGGCTGCAGAGAAAAGGGACTGCTTGTACACTTTTGATTGCAATGGAATTTAGTTCAGTAACTGTGGAAAGCAGTCTTTAGAATTCTCAAAGAAGTTAAAACAGAGCTATTTATTATTCAATCCAGTAATCCCATTGCTGGGTGTATACACAAAGGAATATAGATAATTCCACCAAAAAGACATTTGCACTCACTTCTTCATTACTGTGCTATTCATGATAGCAAAGACATGGAATCAACCTAGCTGCTCATCAATGGTGGAACAGACAAAGAAAATGTTGGAATATTACATAGCTATAAAAAGAATGAAATCATATCATTTGCAGCAGCATGGATGGAACTGGAGGCCATAACACTAAGCAAATTAATGCAGGAGCAGAAAACCAAATACCTCCTATTCTCACTTATAAGTGGGTACTAAACATTGAGTATACATTGACATCAATATGGAAACAATAGATACTATGGACTACTAGAGGGAGGAATGAGAGAAGAAAGCATGGATTGAAAAACTAATTATTGGGTACTATGCTCACTACCTGGGTCCAGCATACCTATGTAACAATGCTACACATGTATCTCCTGTACCTTAAATAAAAGCTGAAGATAAACAACAAAAAGTTCATATTTTGCCTGTATGAAACAGAAATCTTACAACAGAATTTACTTTAGGTAAGAACTTAATTGGCTCAAGAAAATATATGGTGCATTTTAAGAACAAGCAGTTAAACATTACAAGGAAGTGAGGTTCATATTCTAGAATTATCTGTTTTTACCTGTGAGAACCTAAAGAGCCAACTTTCTCTTTGAAGTATAAATGACAATACCTACCTCCTCAGATTGCTGAGACATTTGAGTAACATAGATTGTGTCTTCACCAGCCAATGAGGTATAGAGGTATAGCCAACAGTTCTTTTTTTCCCTCCTTCACTTTGAAACATTATTCTTCATTTTTTGTTGTGCATAAAAATTTATCTTTAAATTGCATAAGCTATAAAACTCTTATTCGATTTGTAACACCTCTCTGGCACTTTACACACATCATTTGTTTGTAGCCCACTGCTATGAGAAGCTGAAGTTATGGCAGACACTGTCACTTCAGGCTCGTCCCAGTCCAGCAAAGTTTCAACACGAGGATGTATTGAGTATCTTTTTACTGTTTGCCAGCGCCTTCTTTGAGGCTCTGGTAGCCAGTGAGAAAGCGATAGAAGAACCCTCAAGCATAGTGGACATCCCATCCTTCAGATAAACATTGTATTTGGTTCTCTGGAAATCCCAGTAGGACTCATGTTCCCACTCCCCACAACCTACAAGACTGGCTTCATTAATTTCATGCTGATACCAGCTTTATTTTTCTCAATATCATACTCCGTAGCTCTGCTGTCTGACATCACCTCTCAAACAATCTATTCCCAACTCCTCCTAAGCTCTAGTTTCAAGAACTCAAACTCAGTTTCTTTCCCTTTCTATGTCCTAAGAACCCATTTCATTTCATTAATTGTTTAATTCTCTCACTTTAAATTGATGGATTGCTAATCTAATCTATCATGAGCTACTCTGCTATATTATTCCTGTGAAATAGCATAATCCCCAAAACATTGTGCAATCTGAAGCCTCTTTTCTTTTCGCCTCACACAATTTTCTTATTTGCAGCATTAGATCATCTCTATTAAGCCATCAAGATCTGAAGGAGATTTTTGATATTTTGTTAACTATGCTAAAACATTAAGGGTTACACAGATATAAAGCTTGACGTTTTTGAGAATACCTCAGATATTAATATGAGTTTGAACTCTCCAATTTACTAATGTTTTAGAAAATTTGGAAAGGTAACTGTGTCATACAGAATGGTTGGTGGGCACTGCAGTTGCCTATCCCACAACCGTTTCCTCCTGCCAAACACACATCTTTCTGATTATAATATAATTATAGTTTATTTGCTTAGAGGATCAAGCCCACTGATCTCGGACTGATGAATCCCAAAAGAATAAATCATTATTTGGCAAATCTGTCAAAAAACCTCACCCCCATAGCTGTGATTAATGTAATGATGAGAACGTGACAATACTGTGGCCAACGAGACATAAGAAATTTACTGAGAAGAAACTGTGGTTTCTTTTAAAACAAACAAAACCCACTCAACCTACCTATGGAAAGATTTATCTTCAAACTCTTTTTTCGCTTCCGTTTGAATATGGCCAAGGAGTTTTGAATCTGAATATTAGAAACAGCTTGAATTGTGGATGGCATCTTTGGGCAAGTAACTACCTATAACCAGACACCCTAGTTATGAGGAAAGATTGCTCTTTATTTTAAACTATTAATTAATTAATAGTTTAATAAGTAAAGCTATATATTTATTTGCTCAAAGTTGAACCTATTCCTAACAAATATAGACAAGAAATTGGAGGCCTATAACATTTTGCTTTTTCACAGGAAAAGGTCAAAGGCTAAAATTTTGTTTTGAGTATCAGTAATTTTGGAACATCTAAGTTGGCCATTCAGGGTCCTGATGATGTAATTTAGAAACTTTGTCAGGGATGAAGGACTGAGAATAAACTAAGAACTCCATGAAATGCCCACCCTTATTCCCATTGAAACAGAGCAACTTGTCTATTTTTAAGTGTGGAGATTTCTGATAAGAACAATGTTCTGGTTCTAAACTATTTAAAAATGACTAATATGAGTCATAATCTTCAGAATTATATAAATAGCTGCTTAAAATGTTAATCATATTAATTTTTTTGAAATTAAAGTTTATTCTACATTTTCCTGTCAGAAACTTCTACCTATTCTTAGATTAAAAAGTTACATGACAGCAGGAATTTGACCTAATTGTAGACAGTGTTAATTATGGCATTTATACAGCTCAGTAACAATAAGATGGGGAGTTTTGATTAATTTTCTAGAGATTCTTTGTGAAAATTTAAACTCAGATTGATACTTTAAAGCATATAAGACTGCATTGTTTTTCAGTTTTGCTACAGTTTTGCAGACTATGTTCTTGGTAGAAAATGACCTGTAAATTAAAATTAGCACCAAAATATTTAAGTAAAATAGTCACAGATATTGAAGAGATATAGAACAAAATGATCATCTTTTCAAATCTTTCACTAGTATTCAATGATAAATTATTTCTTAAACAACAATTATTGTGAGACTATATGGATTTTGGAATTTAATGTCAAATATTGCCATTTTCTAGACAAAGCTACCTTTTAATCCATTTATTTGAAGAACAATATAAGCTTAGGCGATGGTTCAAGTTTATTCCTTTTATATCTCGGTGCATTTTAAGAATTTAGATGAAAGCAAACACAAAATACAACACAGAGATTTTTTTAATGTGGTATTTGACTTCAAGAGAATGTGCAAAGAAATGAGTATCTATTTGAGACTTTAGAAATCACAAAGATGTGATAGGATATTCATAGTTGAGTAGGCAGTGTTTATGCATATCTGGCTGTGTCTGTATAAAGGTGATTTGCATGCTCAAATACAACATGTCGTGTTTTAATATCCTTTTTTAAAAAGTAGTTTTGGGTTCACAGAATAACAGGAAGTACAGAGAGTTCTCCTATACACCCCCACTTCCATAAAATCATAGCCAACCCCACCATAAACGTTTCCCATCGGAGTAGAACTTTTGTTACAATCAATGAACTAACTTTGATACATTATTGTCAGAGTCCATAGATTATATTAGGGTTTATTCTTAGAGTTGTACATTGTATGAGTTTCAATAAATTAATAATGACATGCATCCACCATTATAGTGTCATGCAGAAAATGCAATGAATTTTTTCAAAACAAATCAAGGGAATTGGAGAACTGAATACTGATTCAGCAAATCTAAACAACAAAGAAAATTAATCCATTATATGATTTCTGAAAAAGCCTATGTACTTTACTTATTAATTATTAATAATTCAAGCTATTTATTGTAAAACTGTATATAATTTTTTGTTGAGATACAACAACATGTCCTAAATTTGTACCCTTTAAAAATGATTAACTTTGTGGGTTTTTGTATATACAGAGTTTTAGAAATATCACCACTAATTCTAGAACATTTCATCAGCACAAAAAGAAACCATCGGTAGTATCTAGCCCTCTCCTCATCTTTTGGCAATGACTAGTCAACTTTCTGTTTATAATATTTGCCTTGGTAGACATTAAATATAAGTGAAAATATACAACATGTGGTTTGTTATGTCTAGCTTCTTTTACTCCGCATAGTGTTGTCAAGTTACATTGATGTTCGAGAATGTATCTGTTCTTTATCCCTTTTGGTGACTGAAAAATATTTCATTGTATGAATATATCACATTTTGTTTATCTATTCAGCAAGTGATAGGCATTTAGGTTATTTTTCCACTCTTTAGCTATATTGAATATTGTTTCCATGAATATTCTGGTATTTTATTGTAAACATATATTTACAATTTCTTGTCTATATGCATGGTAGTATAACTGCTGGGTCATATAGTAATGCAATGTTTAGGTTAGGAACAACAAACTGTCTTCTGTAGAATTTGCAAAATTTACATGCCTATCAGAAATATATAAGGGTATTAATTTCTCTATATCCTTACCAACATTTGATATAGTTTATGTTTTTGATTACAGTTAGCATAGGTGTGAAGTAGTATCTCATTATGCTTTTGATTTAATTTCCCTAATGACTAATGATGTTGAGCATCTTCTCATGTGCTTATTGCTTATTTGGATTTTATTTTGAGAAATGTATATTCAAATAGTTTGCCCATTTACATTTATGTTAAAAATCATCCTGCTAAGTTGCAGTGTTTTTATATATTCTAGCTAGAAATCCTTTATTAGAATATAACTTACAAATAGTTTTTCATATTCTATGGATTATCCTTTAACTTTCTGGATGTTGTTTTCTGAAGCACAAATGTTTTTAATTATGAAGTTAATTTATCTATTTTTTTCCTTTTGTTGCATATATATTTAGTGTCACATATAGGAAATCATTCCCTTACCCAAAGTCATAAATACTTGCAAACAACTCTCATTCTAAAATTTTTACAGTTTTACCTCTTAGATTTAGGTTGTGATGCATGTTGAGTTGATTTTTGTATATAGTGTAAAGTAAATGTCCAAATTTATTCTTTGCATGTTGATTTATGATTTTATCAGTACCGCTTTTTGCAAATATGATTCTTTTACAACTGAATTGTATTGGCACCCTAATTGAACACAAGTTGATCATAGGCGTGAAGACTTCTTTCTGGACTCTCAGTTTTATCCAATTGATCTATATACACATCCTTATTCCAGTATTACATTGTCTTAATTATTGTAGTGAGGTGATAAGTTTGAAATTAAAGAAGTATGAGTTCTCCAATTTTATTCTCTTTTTCAGTATTGTTTTGGCTTTTCTGTGTTCCTTGAATTTCCATATGAATCAATTTCTCAGGGAAAAAAGATGGAATTTTCATAGGAATTACGTTGAATATGTAAATCAGCTTTGGGAATATTTCTGCCTTAACAAGATTAAGTCTTCAACCCATGAGCACAGAATGTCTTTTTTTTTTACTTGGGTCTTAATTAATTTCTTTCAATAATGTTTTTGTCATTTCAATGTAGACATAAATATATAATCTCCAATGATTTTTTGTCATTTCAATGTACAAATCAATATATAATCTCTGGTATTACAGTTTATTTTCTATCTTTTGTCAATTTAGATCATCCTTTTGAACTGTTAGTATCTATTGTGAAATGTGATTCTTTTATGTAAAATAATTACTATTTTATCAGCTTTTGGCAGACTAAATATTTATTCTATGTGCCATCAAGTTTTTTGCAAAATAGTATCTGCTTGAACAAAATAGCCAAATAATTTTTTTAAAGAGATGATGTTATTTCAGGTACTAAGATAATACCTGAAGTTGTCTGATCCTGAGGGTCTAAGGGAGATGACATATGAGGAGGTGAAGAGAATCATCATGCTTTTCTACACTGGTCAGTCTGACTCACCTGTAAGTCGATGCCATCAAACAATTTTCTTACTCAAAACTGCATAACAATCATTGGAAACATGTTTATTAATTACAACACTGATGATAATGCTCAGTGCACAGTTGGTATCTGAAATATATTTGACAAATGAACAGATGAATAAAAGTATGATTTTTTTCCCCTTTTTTGTTTACATATTGTTGCCCACTGACCACTCACCACTACATCTACGCCGATTGTTTCCTGCATCCCCCAATCCAGAATGCGCTAACCTAAATTACTATGTCTTTGCTCATACAAAATATCCAAATGCTTCATTACTTATTTCTTTTTCTCAGTGCACACCAAATGATATTCTAGTATGTGTGTCTTAGTAACCACTAGACAGTGAGCTTTTTTAAAACAACTTTTATTATTATCAATTTTATATTATAGGGCTTGGAATGTAAAAGCTGCACAATAATTCTTTTCAACTGAAGAAAATTAAAAACATTTGTTTATATTACCAGCTCTATCTTACAAAATTAATACCTAATGTATTTGGTACACATATTAATACAAATATAAAATGACATATAGGAAATATTTTATTCTGTAATAATTTATACGTATATATAATCATAAAATAATAATTACAGTTGCATTTAGCTTTGTAGTAATTATAATATCTCTCTATACAAAGTATTAAAATTAATAGTGATACAGAATACAGTTATTAAATATCAACATAATTTATATAATCACAATCTGCAAAGTACTAATATATTCAGTTTTTATTAAAAGTTTTCAAATTTAATTAGACGCTCTAAACTTTTATTTAGCTTCTTGTATTTGAAAGAACTTCATAAGTAGCCACTTCAAATGCTTAAAGTACAATTATTAATTAGCTCTTTCTCACAAAATGCCTAGTAAATGAGCCTTGCTTTTCCTCTTCTATAAATTAATAAATGCATCTGTAAATGGGTTAAGCTCACATGACACCTTAGCAACTTTTGTTTTTTCTCAATGACAGAAATATATTTTAAGTTTTTTTCAAATAATTATTTTACATATACATTTATATCAAAGGGAAAATATTAATGTCACAGAATACAGAATGGATAGATGGGTATAGGAGGGATAGGTAGATATAAGAAGGATAGGAGGATATAGTGGGGATAGGTCCAATGTTCAGTTTAATTTAAAGGCCTAGTGGTGTACTATTTGATTCTCTCCGTACATAGCTCTGCCTGCATGATTTTATTCATTTTTACATTTTCCTGCACCCAGAAATAGTGACTTGTTCTAGACCCCTTATTTGTTATGTAAAGTTATATCAATTTTAGAAAGTTGTTACATTTACTATATTAACAAAGAGTCTTTAGCATAAATTTGGAACCATGCTGGATACTTTCGAATGGGTGGATTCCTTCTTCGACACCTCTTCAGCATTTCTCTCTTTTTCCATAATTACACTGTCCAAGGATAGACACCATAGTGCATCAGTGGCTTAAGCTTAGTTATGATACCAAATACCATACAGGTCCCTTTTTTTTTATGTTTTTGTCTAAAGTCTTGAGCCTCAAACAATAGTTTTAATTGTAAACTCATGATCAACTTGAACCTGCTCATGTGTTTCTCCTTTTGTCAATATGACTGGATAAACTGCTCTTCCCTCAAGTATCTAAATCCAACCCAAATTATCTTTGTATCAGGAGATGTAATTACTATTGCTTTTACAAAAATAGTTTCAGGTAACATGTCATGAACTCCATGAACTCTCTACTCTTTAACTTCAGATTTTCTATCACTTCATCCCTCTTTTTTCTGTACAGTTATTTTCCAGGCTTTTGAGCCCATTTTTGCCTCTTCTCCAGATGAAGGAAACAAAATGTTTGCTTGCATTGTCATTGTAAGCTACAAAGTGTTCTCTGATGAGAAATAATGATTCAATTCTACTAGTCAAGAATGTGAAACAAAACAGAAAAACTTAGGTATCTTTTTCATAGTTACTTGGTGTGTAATGGGACAACAAACTTTCAATAATTTCCTGCTTAGATATTTTGCTGACAGGGATACACAGTGATGTTATAACTTGGCTGTTACTCTTGCTCATGATTTTGCCCAGGTAGGACAGATTGATGGCTGAGGTCTGTACTATAAATTAAAGTATGTCATGGTTAATCTGATAAATGTTCCACAGAGCTGGTACATTTTTTGGTGTGCTCATAAAGAGAAGCCATAGTCTTTTCTGTGTGTGTTTCTGTTCTGTGGAAATCATGATTATATTCAAAGGTGTAATTGAGGACATTTCTCAAATGTAATCATGTGTAAAAATCATTTTAAAAGCTTATACATAGAAAGTACAGTTCAACTAAACTACAATTCTGTCCATAGGGTGCATACTGTAGGAAAAAACTGCAAATTGACCAGCAAATATTTGGGCATGACCAGACTCAAAAATGGAACGAACTAATAGATTTGCCTGCCAGCAATGTTGCAATTCTGACTAGCAGATGATCATTTGGCACCCTAGAACAAGGCAATGATTGACTCGAAATGACCAACATTTCACAGATCTATGCTGGTGCAGGTAAAGGTGGGTAATTACTTCAGCCACCCAAGGGAAAAGGGGGGAACAGGTGTTAGGCTGCCAGCACAGCTTGAGGTTCCACTCATTTCCAACATAAATGTAGCTAGTGGTAGGAGCCAAGAAATTTGAGTCAGTTGAGATTTTTGCCATCTCAATTTGTGGGATTATAATTGAGTTTTTGCCTCTCTGACCTGATTCTTTCTAATGCATTTCCCATATTGGTAACTTTCAATATAACTGTTTCCTAAGTTCTTTGTGTTCTTTTAGAAACACTGACTACAGAACTCACATGCTGTTTCAGTAACAACTGACAAATTTGTCTTTTGAAAGATTTACTGCATCAGCTTGCCTGACAGAAGAGCTGATCGTGGAAAGGATAGATTTGTCTATTTGTCTCGTGGAGTTCTTTACGCTCTGTTAATAGCTATAGAAAGACTGAGGAGGGAAGGGGAGGCTAGTGAGTTACCACACAGGAAAATGATTTAAAATATTTAAACGATGAGAGAAAGCCCCTAGATAGGCAAATGTGTTCCCTTTTTTGCTTCTACTTTTTTAATCTCGTAAAAAATTAATAGTTAAGTATTAAATGTGACTAAGCCAGATTTATTACTCAAAATCACCTACTCTGTCTCAATCTCTGATTAACGTTCTTCTCCTGCTTATGCTTATTCATTCGTGTTTGCACATTGTACATGCCTGTAAAGCTATTTCATTTTCCAAGTACATTTCTTGCTACCTGAGGCTTGTATATTTCAAGGTGAAATTTGGAGTGGGTGAAAGGTGTTTGTTTATTTGGATTCCCTATTTAGCCATTCTTGATGGGAAAACAAAATTGTGTTCTATTAAAAGGATTACGTATTTTTCTATTTTTTTGGTAACTAGAGTACAATTTACCTCTTTCTAATGACGCAGAGACATTAATATAAACATGTTTCCTTTAGTAAACTATTACACCTATATAATATCTTCAGGGGCTATTGAGAAATATAGAACTGTTTGCCCTATAATAAATGAATATGACACTGAAATATTTTGTATTTTCACAGATATTTACTTTCTCATTTCAATTTCAGGCTATAGGTTTTCACTTCTTGCTACTGCTTTATAAATGCTTATTTCTGCACCTGCTAATTTGCCCCCTCAAATGTGCTCGGGCCTGGAGAAAGAGATAATCACCTTTATAGAACTGTGTGCAAAGATCTCTTCGATGCTGTCTTCTAACACTTAACCACAAAATGTTTTATACATTATTTTATTACTAACAGAAAATTTTTGTTTGCTTTCTATATTTCAGTCACTGCAGATGGTCGAGGTTGTTGAATACCAAATCTTAAAAAATGTGATAGCATTACTATTTTTTTTTTTAGTTTGTGTTTTTACTGGTTCTTTTTTATTTAAATATATTCCATTTGATATCACTTTCTGCTTGAACTTTCCCTCATTCTCTGATATAAAATCTATGTTTTATCTTCCAACTCCCAGTGGTCTAATCTGCCATGTGGCTAGATGACAGCCTGGTATTAATTTATGTGTGAAAATTATTCTGCTTGTATGGAAGAAAGCTTCTCCTAGCATTATTTTAGGCATCTACCATCTTACATTATGATTAAGGCTAACAGAGTTGTTTTTTCTTCATGTAGAATACATTAAATATAATTTAAATAGCTTGAATCATTTTTTATCAGAGTTTATAACTTCCAAATTCTAATTTATAACTTTTAATTTCGGTGACTATTTTTGGAACATAGTTGTCAACCCAAGAGAACATTTTTAGAGTAAGAAAATATGGAAATTAAAGAGGTCTCAGAAGCTCCAATATATAAAATGTCTATTTTTAGATACCATTATCAATATATTGACATATATATTTTCTGATAATCCATATCAAAATGGGTTAACATTTTGTTTTCAGAAATTTTGTCATTGCATAGCAACTTAATCATAGGTATTCAGGTCAGATAAAATTTAACTTCAGTCTTGCTTTCATCACTTGAAAGTTGTATAATGTTTATAACTTAACCAACTTTTCTTATAGTTCATTTTCTCATCTGTAAAATGGTAGTTGTAATATTTATTTTTGAGGGTTTTGTACAAGTACCTTGCCACATACTGAGCAAATGATAAATCCTTAACTAATTATATTTTTATTTGACTGTCATAAGTTTCCCGAACAGTTTTTTAACCCATTTTCCATACGTTATTCTCAAAGGATTTGGAAAATAAATTAACATTTCCCACAAAAACCCTTTAACATCTATTGATCAGATTTGACATATCCTTTGGGGCTCTTTATTGCTGTGATTATATCTTTACTTTTAACTTTTTGTCATTGGTAATTTTCAGAAGGGCCTATAGGACATCACACACAAGATCAGGTATTTTTGTGGGATTTGGAGCTGAGTTCTTATTAAATCTGTGACTTGTGGCATGGTGTACAAACTTAGGTGCTCTGCAATTTTATACATAAATGGAGTTGACACCTGACTTTTAAATGCTGTAAAAATTAAATAAGTGCATACAAAAGCACTTCCAAACAGGGCGCATTCCAAAATGACATCTTACTTCCCACAGTTCTGTTTTGGGGCCCTGCAGCAGGCACCGCAAGAAACACTCAGGAAGAACTCCCTGTTCTGATGAACCTTCAATTCCCCTGATTTGTCCAGGAGGTTTTTAGCTTATGATTTTGTAAATGTTTGTTTGTTTGCTGCAGTATTTTATCTTAATGCCTGAAGCTGGCCTGAATCATTGGCCTCCCTCCACAGTTATGATTTCGATTTCCCTCCTAACTATGCTATTTTTGGCAGTTTGGGGTAAACTATTTCTCTTGTCTAGACTAGAATCATCCATGCTTAACATGATCTAACCACTCACACCAAAAATTCAGTAGTATACAGTACCGTAGTGATAACACTTAGAAACATTTTTTATTTTGCAAGTTTCATTCTTATATTCTTAGACTCATAGTTTGACGTAGATGAGAACTTTCCAATGGGCAAGCCAGGATTTATTCCAGAATTTTGATGGAAACAATGAGTTGCTAGAAATTACCATAAGGAATAATAAGAACTGAGAATTACCTTTTATGATTAAGAAAATATTTAAGAGGGGGCATTAACAGTCTCTCAAGGAATCTGACAGCCTACCATAAGAAACCATCTACAAACTTTTCTCTTTCTCTGATATTATAAAACAGGATTGAGATGGATGAATGAACATGAGAAGATTACCAGTCAAAAAAGTACAATATGGAAAATATAATAGAAATATAGTAAGAAACTCCTTATTGCTGAAAACATAAAGAGAAGATGGACATTTCATTTTCTCAGATTCCACCACATGGAAATGAGATGTGAAGCTATAGAGAGAATTAATGCCAAGGTCAGACTAGTAAGAAATTTGACAATTAAGATGCATTTAATGCCAATATTCTCCAATCCTCACTGAGTATTTTTGAGATACAACACTAAAAAGAGGTTTTTACCAAGAGAACAGCTTAAGGTACCCCATTTATGATGTGGAGAAATTTGATTGGTTAAACAGTAGTTAATGTCCGAGTGCGGTGGCTCACGTCTATAATCCCAGCACTTGGGAGTCCAAGGCAGGCAGATGACTTGAGGCAGAAGTTCGCGACCAGCCTGGCCAACATGGTGAAACCCCATCTCTACTAAAAACACAACAATTAGCCTGGCATGGTGACACGTGCCTGTAAACCCACCTATATGGAAGGCTAAAGCACGAGAATCGCTTGAAACTAGGAGGCGGAGGTTGCAGTGAGCCGAGATGGTGCCACTGGCATTCCAGTCTGGGCATCAGAGTGAGGCTCTGTGTCAAAAAAAAAAAAAAAAAAAAAAAAAAAGTAATGAATGAACTGCAGAGTTACGTTTCTAATGATAGACCATGCAGGACATGATTTCTACACACAATGCAGGTGATTATTGCAACTACTTTTCAGGCTTGGATACACTGCTTTTTATGCAACAACTTTTTAGGTTCATCCTCACAAGCAAACTTTAAATTCATTATGATTATGTCTATGTACCTGACATTTTCCACTAGCTGAGTTTTGTGACTTAGCTGTGATCTATATAGCCTTACATTCTGCTTACTCATCCTGTGACTGAGGAAGGAAAGCAAGATGTTAACATGTGACAAGCTCCAACACCAGAAACATTTCCAGAAATTATGCCTCAGAGAAAAGCATATATATTTTGTAAACCATTTGCTATTTGTAATATTATTAACAAATATTGGTCACAATCCACATGTCAACAGTTTTATAGAAATCACTTAAACAATAACGGATGTTGAAATTTTAATTTTTATTGAGAAATTTAGAGAACATTTCCACATACATAAAAAATTATACATTTTATTGTTTTATAAGCTAGAAAACGAACATCTCTTGGAAATTAAACTAGGGGAACATTAAAGTTCACAACATTACTGTCTGTGAGAGGCCAGAATTTGAAAGTAGATCTAGAATGTCACTGCAACTAATAAGGCTTTGGATGACAGGCAAAGCCTAGAAGAGACTGGATGGGGAGAAGGATTTTGAGTTATTCTGATCAGTTCAGGTGCTGGTGATTTCTCTACATAAAGACACTGTCCAGAAAAATGTCTACCACCTTACCTATATTTTAAGGGCTTAGGATATTGAAAAGGAGATTGGCCACACAAATTATTTCCAATAGGGCACAGACAGTTGTCAGCTCTGTTAGTGACAGAGGGGCTCTGTTTAGATTGTTATTGAAGGGAGATTCTGGTGAGAAAGGTACTTTATTTATCTACACACCTATCTATTTATCAATCTATCTATCCAGCTAGCTAGCTAGCTACATAGTATACTGTTCTCCTGGATGGGAAAAGATCAGTGGTTTATCTCTTATAATATTCTGCGGTCCTGGCCTATGCCATGGGACAATGTACCTCTTAGATCTCCGACTGTAGGAAACCTAATGGATTGATTGTCACAACTACTGTGCCCTGAAACTTATTAATATTATTGTGTTCATGTTAAGGACACACTTCCCATGAGTCTCTGTCTGGCAGTAACTGAGGTGACAGGAATACTAAAGTCTATTCTTGGGAGACAAGAGACAGCTCTCCTATCAGTCTTTGGCTATGGGACACGCCATGAATTCTGCTGAATATTCATGGATCTGAGCTGCAATCCGAGTGGCTTCTACCCTACCCCTTTTCCTTCTCTCTCTCTTTTGCAAGGTCACAGCTACATTGCAGACAGATAGTTTCTGGCTTCATTCCCACAAATTTTATGACATGCTTTTCATCTAACAAAACTTTTGATGCCCACTCCCATCTCAGGGTATGTTTGGACTAACAAAAGCAACAGATGATTGGTGGAAAATCAGGCATGGTTGTAGAATGAAGATGAGTTGTAGGGTCTTGGTCATAATATGAAAGTGGGCTGTAGGATGAAGGTAAGTAGAGAACTGATTTGAATCCCAGAAAGCAGACATTTTACAAGCAATAGAAGATATCAAAAGGGCCTTTACAATAATTGTTTAAGATCAGGTCTTCAAACCAAAAAGAGGGTAGGTGGTTTCCTTAAAGAACAAACCAGCACCTCTATTCTAGAAATTGAGATTATATCTAACAATAATTCCAGTGTTAGGAGTTAGCCAACTACATTTGCGGTGAGGTTGCAGTCTGTTTTTGTATGATCCATAAGTTGGGAACATCTTTTATTTTTTACATTTTTTAAAAGTTGGGCAAAAAATACACAATGAAGAATGTGCAAAAAAAGACTGCACGCAGTGCGTCAACTCTAAAATATCTGCCATCTAGACGTTTACAAAAAAGTTTGCCAATTTGTACCACAGAGGAATTCAGAAACAGAAACCAGGGTGAAGGTAAGATATTAAAAATCACTATATGATAGACTCTGGCTTAAAATAAGATAAAATAGAAAACCTAGGTATCCGACCTAGATAGAGTTCCCAGTTTTAATAAATTAAAATTTAAAACATGCAGTTATATTTAAATTTCAAATAAACCATGACTAATGTTTTAGTATGAGCATCTCCAAGTATGATACAGGATGTCTTTATACTGAAAATTATTTGTGGCATACCTGAAACTTAAACTTAACTGGAAGCCCTGTATTTTATCTGGCAACATTAAGCTAAGGACATAGGACAATTCTAGAAACAGTATGACTAAGTTGATTCAGCGTTTCATCTAGGGTGGAAGAGAAAACTGTAGAAATAAAAGCATTAACACTTGCTAAATCTTACAGGACGCATAAGTGACAAATTCAACCAATGTGAGAATCACTGTGTCCTTACAGAGACCATTTCAAAATCAGTCAGCCAATATTCATAAACATATTATTGAATATTTCTTGTGTGTTAGTCATAGAGATAGCAGTAAAATACATAAGACTTACATGAAACATGGAGTCTAACAAAGGAGACAAAAAGTAATACATAGGTATAAAATAGTTTTAAACAATTCTGTGATAAATGACACTAAGGAAAAGTAGAGGAACATGTAAGAAAAATATGAGCAGCCCAAGTTCGCCTTCTTTCCCATCTTCCCTTATGGTCAAAGCAGAATAATGTTCCAACAAAAATACCCTCTTTCTTTTTCTTGAAACTTGTGAAGATGTAAACTACATGGCAAAAATGTATTCTGAAATGTGATTAAAGTTAAGACCTTAGCATGGGAGGATTATTTCAGATTATTGCAAGCAGTAAACCATCCCTATTCTCAGAAGACATGATCTTATATACACATATGTATAAAATACATGTTTGTGTAATTCTAAAAATTCCACAAAACGGTACTATAAAATGTAGTAAACACATTCAATGGAGTTGTAACGTACAAAATCAACACAAAAAATCAGTTTGTACATACTAGCAATAAAAAATCCAAAATTGAAATTAGAAAAACAATTCCACTTACAATGGTACTAAAAATAATGACATTCTTAACACTAAATTTCACCAAAAATATGCAAGACTAATACACTGAAAACTAAAAAAATGTTGTTTAAAAAATTAAAGAAGATTAATAAATGAAAAGACAGTCTGTATCTATGGATTGGGGGACTTAATATTGTTAAGATGGCAATGCAACATATAGTGATTTGTGGATTTAATGCAATCACTATAAAGATTCAAATGGCCCTTTTTGTAAAAACAGAAAAGCAAATCCTCAAATTGTTATGGAATTGCAAGGGGCCAATATAGCAAAAACAATTTTGGAAAAGAACAACAAAGTTTAGGACTTGGAGAACTCACTCTTCTTGTTTTCAAAACTTACTCTAAATATGATGATAAAATGTCATGCTCAAAGGAAGTGTTCATTGGAACAGCTAATCTATATAAAAAAGAAAAGCTGGACCCCCACCTCATAAAAATAACTCAAAATAGCTCAACAGTCAAAATGTTAGAAATAAAACTTTTATAAGAAACATTTGATGTATATCTTCACAGGCTTGGATTATGCAGTGGATTCTTACATATGACACCAATAGAATGAGTAAGAAAAAAGTATATTCTATATCATGTTATCAGAAGAAAAACCTTTGTGCTGCAAATGACATTATCAAGGAGTGAAAAGGCAACCTATAGAGGGGAAGAAAATATGTGCTTATCTTATATCTGATAAGAATATAGTATCCAAAATATTTAGAGAGCTCTTGAACTCAACATCAAGAAAGATAAACCACATAGTTAAAAAATAGGCAAAGTAGTTGAATAGTTGTGTCTCCATAGAAAATATACAAATAAGCAACAAGTATATGAAAAGATATTTGATGCCATTAGTCATTAGAGAAATTCAAATCTAAACCATGATGATATACCACTAGACTAGTTATAGTAATAATAATGATAATAAACAAAAGAAGAAATAATGTTTTGATGGGGCTGGAGGCATTGGGTAAATATAGCCATTCCAAATGGTGAGAAATTGGCCAAAACAAAGGGGTTACAGGCCCCATGCAAGTCTGAAATCCAGTGAGACAGTAAAATTGTAAAGCCCCAAAATGATCTCCTTTGACTTTATGTCTTGCATCTGGGTCACAATGATGCAAGAGGTGGGTTCCCATGGTCTTGGGCAGCTCCATCCCTGTGGCTTCGCAGGGTACAGACTCCCTCCCAGCTGCTTTCATGGGATGGTGTTGAGTGTCTGTGGCTTTTCCAGGCTCATGGCACAAGCTGTCAGTGGATCTACCATTCTGTGGTCTGGAGGATGATGGCCCTCTTCTCACAGCTCCACTAGGTCATGCCCCAGTGGGGACTCTGTGTGGGGGTTCCAACCCCACATTTCCCTTCTTCACTACTCTAGCAGAGGTTCTCCATGAGAGCCCTGCCCCTGCAGCAAACTTCTGCCTGGGCATCCATACATCCTTGAAATTTAGCTGGAGATTCACAAACCTCAATTCTTGACTTCCATGCACCCACAGACTCAACACCACATGGAAGCTGCCAAGGCTGGTGGCTTGCACCCTCTGAAGCTATGGCTCAAGCTCTATGTTTGCCCCTTTCAGCCATGGCTGGAGTGGAAGGGACACAGGGCACCAAATCCCTAGGCTGCACACAGCACTGGGACCTTGGGCCCAGCCCATGAAACCACTTTTTCCTCCTAGGTCTCCAGGCCTGTGATGGGTGGGGCTGCCATGAAGACCTCTGACATGCCCTGGAGACATTTTCCCCATTGTCTTGGAGATTAACATTTGATTCCTTGGTACTTACATAAACTTCTGCAGCTGGCTTGATTTTATCATCAGAAAATAGGATTTTCTTTTCTATTGCATTGTCAGGCTGCAAATTTTCCAAATTTTTATGCTGTTTCCTTTTTAAAACTGAATGCCTTTAACAGCACCCAAGTCACCTCTTGAATGCTTCCCTGCTTAGGAATTTCTTCTGCGAGACACCCTAAACCACCTCTCTTATCAAAGTTCCACAGTCTCTAGGGCAGGTGCAAAATGTCACCAGTCTTTTTGTTAGAACATAACAAAAGTCACCTTTGCTCCAGTTCCCAACATGTTCCTCATTTCCATCTGAAAACTCCTAAGCCTAGACTTTGTTGTCCATATTGCTATCAGCATTTTGGGCAAAGTCATTCAACAAGTCTCTAGGAAGTTCCAAACTTTCCCATATTTTCCTGTCTTTTTCTGAGCCCTCCAAACTGTTCCAACCTCTGCTTGTTACCCAGTTCCAAATTCACTTCCATATTTTGGGGTATCTTTTCTGCAGCAAACCACTCCTGGTACATATATATACACACACACACATATATATGTATATATGTATATTCACATAAACTTATTTTCATATACATATGTGTGTGTGTGTACCTATATATCTACCTATCTAGATAGATAGATAGATAGATAGATAGATAGATAGATAGATAGATATCCTATTAGTTCAGTCCCTCTAGAGAACCCTGACTAATAGGTAGTGTGATAACCTGAATTAATACTCCTTAATAAACTCCCCATATATATGTATATATCCCCATATATATAAGTTTATACATATATGTATATGGGGAGTTTATTAAGGAGTATTAATTCACACTATCACAAATTCCCACAATAGGCCATCTGCAAACTGAGGAGCAAGGAAGCCAGTCCAAGTCCCAAAGCTGAAGAATGTGGAGTCCGATGTTCAAGAGCAGGAAGCATCCAGCATGGGAGAAAGATGTAGACTGAGAGGCTAAGCCAGTCTAGTCTTTTCATGATTTTTTGCCTGCTTTATATTCTGGCCACACTCACAGCTGATTAGATGGTACTCACTCAGATTAAGAGTGAGTCTGCTTTCCAAGCTGACTCAAATGTTAATTTCCTTTAGCAACACCCTCACAGGCACACACAGGATCAATACTTTGCATTCTTCAATCCAATCAAGTTGATATTCAGTATTAACTATCACAGTGAGGACGTGGAGAAATAGAAACTCTTGTCCATTGCTGCTGGTGATTTAAAAGTGTGCAACTACTGTAAAAAAACAGTCTGATAGCTTTTCAAAAAATTAAACACAGAATTATCATGTGACCCAGAAATTCCACTCACACATATATAATCAAAGAATTAAACACAGGAACTCAAAAAAATACCTGTACACACATATTCATAGAAACACTACTCCCAATAGCCAAAGGTAGAAAAAACCCAGATGGTCATCAAATAAATGGATTAAGAAATAAATTGTGGTATATACATACAATGAAATATTATTCAGCTATAAAAAGTAATGAAGTACTGAAACATGCCACAATGTGGATGCATCTTAAAAACACTACATTAAATGAAAAGAGCCAAATCACATAATGTGTAAGTTTCTCTAGAGGGACAGAACTAACCGGATAGATGTATATATGACAGGGACTTTATTAAGGAGTACTGACTCACATGATCACAAGATGAAGTCTCACAATAGGCCATCTGCCAACTGAGGAGCAAGGAAGCCGAGGGAGAAAGACAAAGGTCATAAGACTCAGCAAGTCTGCTCTTTCCACCTTCTTCTCCCTGCTTTATTCTAGCCACATTGACAGCTGATTAGATGGTGACTACCCAGATTGAGTATGGGTCTGCCCCTTCCAGTCCAGTGACTCAAATGTTAATCTCCTTTGACAATATCCTCACAGACGCACCCAGGAACAATACATTGCATCCTTCAATCCAATCAAGCTGACACTCAAGATTAACCACTACGTATAGTATATGATTCCATTTATATTAAATATCTGGAATAGAGAAACCCATAGGCAGGAGGAAAATAGGCAGTTTCCAGGGACTGGTAGAGTGTAGGGGAAATAGAAAGTGACTGCTTAATGGGTATAGGATTTTCTTTTGGAATGATAAAATATATTTTGGTACTTGATAGAGGTGGTGGTTTTATTAATGAGCTAAATGCTACTGTGATCTACACTTCAAAATGGCTAATTTTATGTCATGTAAATTTTACCTAATCTTTTCTAAAAAAGAAATTGTCAGATAAATACTATATTGCTATCTCTGAAGATGGAAGAAAGGGGCCACAAGTCCAGGATTACAGGCAGCCTATACAACCCAAAAAAGACAAAGAAATAGACTCTCTACTAGAGCCTTCAGAAAGTAATGCAGACCCACTGACACCTTGATTTTAGTCCAAAGACATTTGTGTTGAATTTCTGATCTATAGAACTGTGGGATAGATAATCGATTTGTCCAAAGCCACTGACTTGTGGAAATGTATTACAGTGGCAATGGAAAGCTAATACACCTCTGGTGTATGCTTATCTACAAATGAAATTTTCTTGCTATGATGTTTTCAGTAATTACATTCTTCAACTTGTCACCTTTTTTTATTTCGAACATTATTTTTTTCTTCAAGAAGTGGTACCATATTCATTTCTTCCATCTGAAGAGTTAGAACCATGTAAACCAAGCAGATTCTCATTTTTAAAGAAATAAAGTAGTTTTCACACAAGGTGCTTGGGTGGCTTGTATGGAAACATACTTAGACAACAATTTAATATCACTCAATCTCAGGAAAGACAGGCCACTACTCTGACCCTTACGTGTTAGAGGACCAAGTCTATCTTAACATACACACTCATGCACACACGCACACAAACACACACATTTTATTAAAGAACTTATGGATGTCATTTTCTGTGAGGATGCAGTGCTTATTGCGGGAACATTACAATTTATATCTCTGAGAATATTCTCTCCTGATTAACGAACACTATTTGGGAATTAAGGTGAACAAAGTGACTGCCTCAAATAGTTCAGGAGATTAGGGGTATCTGCTTCTCAAAATCAGAGATGAGCACTGCTTTCTAGTGAGGCAACGAGTTATATTGTCATATTGTCTCTTAAAGTGTATCACTGTGATAGTCTTATATAATAAAGTATCTTTTAACATAATGCCAATTATCATTTTCTTGCTTTTTCTCATATTCCACCTCCCATTTCCAAAGATACAGAGGGATTAATGTTGTATTTACAATAGTTGCTTGTGATTACTGAGGAATATTATAAAATATTTAAAAATTCATGTCATTTTCAAATGTAGAAAATAAATAAGAAAGTAGATGTCTGTAGTTGTATGTATAAGTAGGTTCAGATGTAACACATGAAACATAACTATTTATATGGAAGGATCGAAGGACATTGAATGCAAGAATTGCACAAAGTATCATGCAATTTAATGAAATTTTTAAATAGTTAAACAGTACAACTTTATGTAACTATTTTGATTTAAAATACTAATGCCCAGGTACTATTTGATTTTATGATATATATATTACTTTTCTAAAATATTCTGATTAATATAATAGACTACTTATAATATTTAAGAAAAGATAATTTGAAAACAGATCTAATATTAAAATTTCCAAAGATTACACTGATCTTAATTTGCATATTTAATAAAAACTCATATTTTGTACACTTTGAACACATTTAAAATATTTAAATCATTATAGTTAAAATAATTCAAATTATGTGAGAATTTGATTATAACTACATAAGGCGATTTTGCAGAAATAAAAATAAATCAAGTAAGTTTTATTGAATATATAATGATTTGTGAATTATATGTTCATTTTAATATTCACCAAATATCAGCAGTTCATCTCAAGAATACTGTTACTGTAATAATGATTAATCTCATTTGTCCTTGATATTTTTATAGTTTTCACTTATATAAAAATTATTTGAGAAATATTTTTTATTTTTTCTACTCGAAAGGTATAGATATCAACATAGGGGGAGTCATGTTTTATTTAACATTTACTGACTTTGATATATGTGTTTTAAATATCTAGACATACATTGTATTTAAACTGCTGTTGACATTTTGCCACAGGATCAGTAAAATTAGGAATGAAGATGAAACACTATGATAGAAAGTGATTCAAGTATTGAAAATTTGAGAATAACCTTTGAGCTCCCATTGACCCATTGTTCCTCGCTGTTGCCAAGGTGGTCTTACATTACAGCAAAGCCACTGGGGGATGCTCCAGTTGAAGACTGCCTTTTCCCTTACCTCTTTTCTTTGTTCCTTCGCCAGAGATTTTTCTTGGGATATTTTCAACATGTCTTTGATGCTTTATCAGATTATAATATGTTGTAATGCAGACATTTTTCTTAGGCCCCTTTGACTGCATGTTTGTATCCTTTCTGATGTCTCTCTTTCCTTCATTGTCATATATAGTTTATTAGCAAGTCACAAGATGAAACTAGATACCAACATTATGGTTAATGCATACCAGTCTGGCAGAAACTTTGATATTCCTTAGTTTAAATGTATATGATTGCATAATGAAGATGTAAACTTACTAGCTAATTGCCTCAGCGCACTGAGAAGTATTATGAATATGTCACACCACAGTGTGTATTTTTAGAATTAGGAATAAGGAGAATACTAATGCAGTTATTCTTCATAAGATAAGGACTTTGAGATGTCCATTCGATTTGGGATGCAATGCAACTTCCCAATGATTTGTTTTCTTCTAAATATTAGAGATCAAGCATAGATTTTTTTCAACTTTTATGGATTCAGAGGGTACACGTGCAGGTTTGTTATCTGGATATATTGCATGATGCTGAGGTGATGCTGCCATCATCCAGGTGCTAAGCATAGTACCCAACAGTTAGTTTTTCAACCCTTGTCCCCACACCTCTCTCCCTGCTCTAGCAGTCCCCACAGTCTATTGTTGCCATCTTTATGTCCATGAGTACCAGATGTTTAGCTCCCACTTATAATTGAGAACAAAGCACAGATTTTTTTAAAGCTAAGTTATAATCATTGTATAAATTGTTCAGGGGTGGAGGAAGATTATAAAGGAAACACTGTTTACAGGCAGGCTGTTAACATTGTCAGTTCTGTGAAGAGTGGAGGCATACTTTCATTTTCTATAGCTGTTTCTTCTTTTCTCCATAAATAAATTCTCCTACAAAGCCTTGAATTTATGCAGATGCAAATGATGTAGTGGGACCACAGAAAGGAATCATACATTAAAAACAAAGACTTTTATGTTTAATTACTTTAAAAATATTTCCATATCTTCGTCTGTTCCAGATGTCTACTTTACCATCTACACTCCCCAAGGACTTTTGCAACATTTCTATTAACTTATAAAGTTATTGGATTAATTTAAACTTAGAAGAGTTTGTGAATTTATTTGATTGGATGTATTTTTCTAATGATGTTTTGTTTTTAAAAGATCAGTTAGTAATTTAGTGGGAAAATTTTTAAATCTGGGGTTGACATCATTTGTGGGAAAATAAAAACATGTTATTTGGTTATCAGAGAGGCATAAAGACAGCAAGCTGAATTTCTTACCTTGACAACTCAATGTCTGTATCTTACCATCCTTTTCGTGGGAAGCACAGTAGGCTATTAACTGCTGATCCTTAGATTTAGTCCATGTAAGAAAATGCACATGAAAATACAGTGAAGATTACAACAAAGGTACTAGATGCCACCTAAATTTCTGTTTTTACATAAAAAATGACATCATAAAAACCAAAGACATAGACAGAGAGGCTCTAATTTGATGCCACCTAGATATTCTCATGGTATTGGTTTTTTTTTTTTAATTTGCACAGACTTCTTCTTGTTCTTGCATTTCTCCCAAACCTTTCACTTGAATATAATAATAAAACACATCATCGTATTTATTTGACAATCCTACCACAAATAGCTAGCTATATTTTTAAATGTTTTTCCAACATCTGATCTGCCTGTATACTCAGGATTACTGAAAGCCCTGGTAGCATTTGCTTTGGTGGGGGTAGTGTATCAGTTCTATCATCCAATTTAAATAATTCTTCAGGATCTAGTAAATAGCTAAGGGAATATAAGAGGATAATGATCTCAATTTCAACCTTAAATGAAATTATAGTAAAAGGGCAGAGGGCAGTGTTTCACAGAATACAGGAAAGAAAATAAAGGACAGCAGGAGAAACAATGTGGCCTAGAGCAGAGTGAAGACAAGGAAGAGTAAGACAGCAAGAAAATAAGTCAGATGAGTAACTAGCAACCAGATCATGTAGGATCTTTTAGATCATAATAAGAATTTTGGCTTTGTTTTTTTCCGTGATCTGAGATGTCATTGGGAGGTTTTAACCAAAGGAGTATGTAATCAGACTTACATATGAATAACACTCTAGTTGCTATATTGAAGATAAACTGCAAGAGAACAGTGAGAAAGTAAGAGATGCTGGTGTTTTCCATCAGGCTGATGAGAGTGGTCTAATTAGAAGTGATGGAATTCTGAATATATTACAGGCAAAGTAGATAGGATTTCTGACTGACCAGAGTGGACTTAGAGATTTAGCCAGTTGCTCAGGCTAAATTACACCAATGTGATACCAATGTTTTAGCCCGAGCAACTAGAATAATAGTATTGCTATTAACTGACAGGGAAAATGGTAGACTAGCTCAGTTTTGTACATGATAAGTCTGAGATCTCTATTGGAAACCTAGTTGGGAAATGTAAAGTAGGGAGTTCAATATTTGATTCTAGAATTAAGAAGCAATGTAAAGGTGAGAATAATGAGCCTATAGATGGTGTTTACAGACGTATGAGTGGATGAGTTCACACAGAAGAGATCCAAGGCTGAGGCCTGGGACAAGTCAACTCTTGAGGTCTCTTAAATTGCAAAGGAGACTGAGAAAAATGGTCAGATATATAGGAGGAAACCCAGGTGGATATGATTTTCTGAAACAAAAGAAGTATTTTGGAAGTAAATGATTACCAGTGCCCAATGCTGCCACCAGGTGAAATAAAATAAGAATTTTGACACAAATTATTAGATTTAAAACACTAGTATTATTGATGAACATATAAATGACCACCTGCAAATCTGAAAAAGGAGAATTTCTTATTATTAAGATATTGATATGCTTTGACTTACATTTTTATTTAGTCATTAATTAGCTGGTGTGCAGGAATATGTAGGCTTCCCCAACAGAAAAATATACACAAAATGAAACTTTTGGCTGTTTGTGTAACACTAATACATAATTAATATTTTTAAAATGTAAAACAATATAAACTGGTGGACTAAAAAAATACATACTTTAATGTAATTTTAACTATCTAGATAATCACACAAATAGTTTAAGTTTATTTTATACCTGTGTTGAAACAATCTCAGAATTTAGCTATTTTGACAAGACTGATGTCTGGAAATCCACATTTTTTATAATTATTTTATTGTAATGTGTGGGGCATTGTACTCATTACATTTTGGGTATTTCAGAGTCCTCCTGGAATACTATTTGTAACTGATATAAAAGGACATCATGAATGTCATTTGCTGATGTTAAACACAGTGACATGCACCATTGAAGAGAATAATCTCGTATTTAATTAGAGGAAGAGGTTCTCTGGAACTGTCAGCCAGCTGTCTACTTCTAACTGTGATGTTAAAAGAAGCTGAATTAGAAGAATGGTGGACACTTCTAGAAGTATTTGAGTAGCTGGTATTAAATAATCTAAAATTAGGGGATATTCAAAGATTAAGGTTAATTTCAAGACTATCACCACCTCCCTAAAAAAGAAGAAGAAGAAGAGGAAAGAAAAAGATCTTACATTCTGGTCTCATTTCTTTCTTTTGCAAACAGAAAAGCTTAAGGTTTTATTTCCCTCGTTACCTCCATCAGAGTGAAAGAAATAATTACCTACACAATGCCTTTCATTCTGACCTCCAAAGTTAAATTCATAGTCACACGTAACTGGTGTTTTTTTTTCCTACATTACCTGACTAATTGCTTAACACTAAGCTTCACTTAGGCAAGATAAAATGGGCTGGAGAGAAGAGAATTACGAAATTTTCCTAACAGGTAGCCCTAGAATTTACATGTCATTATAAAGAGGTTTTTATCATCAAAAGCTTTTTAGAAACATTTCTTCAGTCCTGGTTTGTCATTTTTTGATTCATAAGTGATGGCAAAGTTTATACCATTATTTCATTTCAACGAACACTTTAAAGAACAAAATGATTAAACTAAAAAAATGCAAAAGTGACAAAAATGGTCGTTTTTTACTTGGAAGTAATTGATTCCAGAAGATGGGCAGTATTTTAACATTAGTTTTAAGATCTAGAAAGCATTTAAAGTGGATTCCTCTTGAGATTTTCCGTTTTAATTCTTTTTAGTAGTATGCATATTTCACGCCAGATATTTAAAAATAAATTAACATTTTTAATATGGTGACTGAAAATAACATAGATGTGCTACTGTTTTTTTATTTTTTTAGCTCTGAAAAAGGAAGAAATGTTAATTCAAACAACACAAACTTATGTACATACTCATACACAATACTTACTGATAAAATACTTAAATGAATTTGTATGTAGATATTTATCTAAAGTGTTACAGACTATAGTTTGTCAAAAAAAATTCCCCAAATATTTATTTCTTGCCTGGCTTCTAAGAGGTGCAGAAGTTTTGTCCTTAGTAAAATATTCAGCTTGCCACACTGGTCGTTGTCACTAAAGTATAAAGTTTAGTTCAGCTCCCTAGTCACTTGACTGTGCGCTTTGGTAATGGGAGATGAAGATCAAGTGGGGTTTATTTCAAAGAAATGATGCTCAGAATTGCTGTTTATTTTGTTAGACATTCAACCAAATCAATGACCTTTTGAAATTGGAAAACGTATCAAATAGACAATCTAATAAAGGCACACAAGCCTCTGATTGGCAAGTACACAAAATAAAATGCATTAGTGTTTATTTTATTATAAAGGAAAAAAAAGATCAACACAAAAAGAACAACCACAGCAGGCAGTAGACACGTATACACTCATATTCTTGCTACAGGACTACATCAACTCTCCTACTCTCTTTTTCTAATTGGCAAAACTTTATTGAGACATAATTCATATATCGCACTGTTTAAAATAGAGAATATATTGGGCTTTTTTTTTTGAGACAAGAGTCTCACTCTGCTGCCCAGGCTGGAGTGCAGTGGTGCGATCTCGGCTCACTGCAACCTCCACCTCCCAGGTTCAAGTGATTCTCCTGCCTCAGCCTCCTGAGTAGCTGAGATTACAGGTGCCCGCCACCACACCCGGCTAATTTTTCTATTTTGTATTTTTAGTACAGACGGGATTTCACCATCTTGTTCAGGCTTGTGATCCGCCTACCTCGGCCTCCCAAAGTGTTAGCATTACAGGTGTGAGCCACCGTGCCCGGCCTATATTGGTTTTTAATACATTCATAAAATTGTGCAAACATTGCAAGTTTAGAAGCCTAAAGACATCCCATATCCATTAGTGATGACCTCCATTTACCCACATCACTTTACCCCTGACTACCATGCTATCTACTTCTAACTCTATGGATTTGCCCATTCTGGACATTTCATTTAAATGGAATTATCCAGTATGTGCCGCTTTGTGACTGGCTTCTTTAAGATAACATCATGTTTTCAAGTTTCTTCCATGTTGTAGCATGTTTCAGTTTTTAACTTCTTTTTATTTTTAATAATATTCCATTGTATGATATAGCACATTTTATTTATTCATCAGGTGATGATCGTTTGGGTTAGTTCTGCTACTATAAATGATGCTATCATCTGTTATGTACAAGTTTTTATGTGGGTGTATATTTTCATTTTTTCTTGAGTACATAACTAGAAATGGAACAGCTAGTTCATATGATAACTCTGCATTTAACCTTTTGAAAGATGGTCAGACTATTTCCTAAGTGGCTGCACCATTTTACTCAGTAGCAATGTAAAAATGGTGCAAATTCTTTATGTTCTCACCAGCACTTGTTATTAACTGTCTTTTTGATGACAGCCATCCTAGTGACTGTAAAGGACTGTTTTATTGGGATTCTAATTTACATTTTCCTGATTATCTTACTCCTATTTTTAAATTTTCAAAATTGAAGTACAAGCTTAACAGTAAAATACATCAGTCTGAAATGTACTTCTTAATATTTACATGGGTATGCAACTGCGTCACCACCACTCACATAAATATTGAAGGTGTTTCTAATTCCCTATGAGTCTCCTTTTTGTTCGCTCCCAGGCTGTCATCCCCCACAGGTAACCAGTATTCTTACTTCCATTATCATAGACTGCTTTGCATGCATTAGCACTTCTTATAAACGGAATGATACAGACATACTCTCTTGTGTCTTAACCAGTCCCTGTTGATGAACGTGTGTGCTATTTTCACTCTTTTTCTATTACAAACAGTGCCACAATGAATGACTTTGAACAAGGGTCATTTAATATGTGAAGAGATGTATTTCTAGTATTGGGATACGTGATTTAAAGGCTAAATACATATGCAATTTTTCAAGAGATTGCTAGATTCCCTCCATAAGAGTTGTACCATTTTGAATCCTACCTGCAACATAGTGTTTGTACCGTTTGTTACCTCTAGACAGGTGCGTGTTGTACTTTTATATGGCATTTCTTTAGTTATTAGTGATGTTGAGAATCTACATATGTTTGTGGCTATTTGTAGTTCTCTTTCTGTGACCTAACTCTTATGATTTTTACCTTTTTCTTCTATTGGGTTCTTGGTCATTTTTTCTCAATTTATCTAAGCCATATGTATATTTGGGGCATGAGTCTTTTGTCTAAGATATGAATTGAAAATATTTTTCCCAGTTTATGTTTTATCTGTGGACTTTGTGTATGTGTGTGTGTTTTGTCATGCAGAAGATTTTTTAAAATATCGTCAAAATTATCAATCTTTTATTCTGTGCTTTAGGTTTTCAGTCATAGATAGAAAGGACTTCCATCCTTCCTTTAAAATTATGTTTATGGATGGTTAAAAAAACATAATAAAATTGACCATCCTAAACATGTATAAATGTATAGTTTAGTAGTGTTACATATATTCACATTGTCAGGCAATGTGAATATAACTTTTAATCTTGCAAAACAATTCCTGATTAACCCCTACCCCCAGCACTTGGAAACCACTATTCTACTTCCTGTTTCTATGATATTGACTACCTCATATAAGTAGAATCATATAATATTTGATTTTTGGTGACTGGTTTATTTTATTTGACAATGTCCTCAGGATTCATTCATGTTATAGAATATGTTCAAACTTCCTTCTTTTTTATGGTTAAATATTAGACTCTTTTGACAATATATTCTGAAGGGAACTTAATTATCTGGATATTTTTCTGGGAGTCCCATTGATCTGTAATATCGTTACCATCATGTTGGCTGGATCTGGGAGCAGAAATGGTAGGTTCTCTGAATGCCCTAGTAAAATATTTGCACAACCAAAGAACAAAAATTCAGCAGCATTCCATTTCACTGAAGTTTTTAAGTGTCAACAGAATGTTGTGACAGAGGTGCCAAAGTAAAGACTACATACATGCGAATCACTAAGAAGCACATCACTTGGAGGTCTGTTCAGATTTCAGAGACAATACAAACTAGATTTGGCAATAATGCAGAAATAATAATTTCTTGAGAGTCTTGAAAGGACAACAGCTTTGAATGACACCAAAGCATAAGAGATAGCTTTGCAAGAGATTCAGGTTGTTGTACAAATTGTCCCTGCTTCTTGGGCTATGTGGTATGACAGATCCCATGATCTCACAGGTATTTTTGGTACATAGGGCATTCTGTGAATTTCTGGAGCCCTATTAGAGGAATGGCAGCATAGACTCCTAAAGGCTCTGGAATAATGCCGTGCCATATTCATCAGATATATATATACCACCTGAAAAGCAGGTTCTGCCATGTTTTTGGTCCCTAGTAAATGCTGAGTGCCTGACATGGAACATCAAATGATTATATAGTCAGAAATGAGTTTCATCAGGTCCATCAAGTCATACAGCCAGACAAGCACATTAGTAAACCATAGTATGATAAAAGTGTCATTCAGTATCAGGTCTGAAATGGCTCAGAGGACATCAGTAAGTTTATAAGAGATAGTCATGAATTCCTCAAATCACCTACTACTATCTGACTGAGCCTCTCCCTTAACACATACCCACGGTCCTATGGGATATTATCTACTTCCCAGTGGGGGTGGAATAAAAACCTGGTCCTGGTTTATGGTTGGGACAATTTGATGTATGGTGAGAGCTAAAAACGGACGGCTGCTGCGCTATAGCCTCACATTCGCAAGATCCTGAAAGATGGTGTTGAGGGGAATCTTCCAAGTCAGCAGGGCGTTAAGCAATTTACAGGTCATAAGCTGGTGTGAAAGAGAAGCATTCCAACTTAGCAATATGCCTAAAATTCTGCATAAAACTTGACTGGTAGCTCAGGACTTTGGAAAGAACATGAATGGAAAATTGGAGGCAAATATGTTTGGGAATAAGTGTGTGGTGAAAGTGGACAAAAAGTGTGTACATCATGTGTCATTTCAATGACACATGACTCATGTCAATGACCACTGCAGGAAAGAATATGCATATCCAAGTTTTAGACTTTTGGGTATCATAGTAATATATAGGCCCAAATATCAGGTTCTTTCCTCTCTGAATTATTAACTAAGTAACGGCTTTAACTCCCTCGTTTTGATTTGTCAAAATGAAACCAAAGTTTTTAGCTTGCTTTGTTTTTAAACTAGAATGCACATGACTGACTCATCTTTATTGCATGTTTTTCTATAAACTTGTGTTCTCTTTTCAATATTAATTCATGGGAACATTCATAAATTGTTAATATTGCCTTGTGCACTGTGGGGCAACCGTGGTCAGGTCACCCTAAATTTGTCCAAAATTGAAAGAGAGTGGAGAGACAAGATACTTATGTCAATGAAGAATAACTGTGTTGTGTAATCAGGATATAATACTCTGCACTCAACGGGCAATGCCAAGATGTCTCACTGTACGGAATGACTCACATGTGTAGTGTGCGAATAACGATGCTCAAGTTCCAGAGGAGCATTTGAAGAAAATCAGTGCCCATATTGTCGTAGCCAGAGAACAGGCAGACATATTTAAATCATTGCCAGTTACAATTTACTTAGCATCCTTTTCCCTTGCTTAGGGGCTAAAGGGTTCTTTGAGATGATGACCACAAGCCATCATTTGCTTCCTTTCGACTCACCCCTGCCATGAGTACCTTCCCTTATTTCAACTAAAGAAGGAAAAGAAAACTAGTGGGCAGGTAAAAATCTAAGGATATTACTGAGGCTCTATTGTTTTTCAAAGTTTAGAGTGAAATAGTCCTAGTCTTTCAACCTGACACTTTGGAGGCAGAGACAATTCTGAAGAGGAAACATCTTTTCTGAATCTAATTGTTTCCTTGTATGCATACGCTTTTCCAGATGGATAGTTGTTGTTGTTGTTGTTTCTAAAATACTGGAGTAATTATATTCAAAAGAGAGAGAGAGATGTGGCCTTTTCAGAAATGTCTCTGCCTCCAAAGACCCAGACGGAAATATTGGGGCTACTTTACTATACACTTCAAAGAATAGCTGTTCTCCTTCTAGCTTCTTCTGTGGGTTTAATCTCCCTTTCCTACCTTAAAGCTACCTTTAATCACAACTCGAGTGTTATTATGGGATTCCAGTGAGGTCTCAAGGGGAAGGGTCACAAGTAGGTTGTTTGGCTTATTTTAGTTTTGTATGTTCTTTGTGTGGTTGGTGACCCATATTAAATGAGTTCTCTATGTAATCAATAACATTAGCGAGCACTTAAGAAATGCATTATATATATGCTTTCCATATATTGATCTAAATGTAATATGACAACATGCCTGTGGACAAAAGTCCTATTTTAATCATTATCCTAACATTATAGATGAGTATTTTGAGACAGGATATCAAGTAACTTATTCAACTTCATACAGCTGTTAAGACGAGGTGTTTGGATCACAACTGAAGTATTCCACAGTCATGATTACTTTATTATGATCTTTGTCCATAAGCAGATGATATATTTAACAGACCTTGACTTCTTGATGAACATTTTTCAGGAAGTCTAAAGGTGGTATGGCTGTGATTATACTGGATAGAAACAGTAAATCATCTCATCCATTTTTACAAATATCTCTGTAATACCTACTTTGTGCCAGGTTTTACATTTAATTAGCTTGCATCTTTGGCCAATAATCTTTCCAAACAAATATGCCTACAGAAATAACAGAAGGGTAATATAATTAAGATAGCGATACCTTTGTTTTTTTCATCATTTAAATTTGAAAAGTAAAAATAATTTTAAAAAGTGACATTAAACCAATTTTTGGAATTATATACTGAAGAAGTAAACTAGAATGTAAGATAAGAAAGAGACTTTATATAAAATTGTATTGTTAATCTAAAAATATAGAGCATGAGAACCTGAAATTTATGAAAGTAGAACAAAATGACTTTCCCATGTATCCAGGTTTTGTTGGTACTTGTCTCTGATTTTTATCGGCGAGAAAGAGAAACAACCTTTTCAGGCTGTTAGTAAGAAGAAAATGAAATGAAGCATCTGATAGAAGATTTTAATTATAAGGCACTGTACAATCAAATATTTCCAAAATGTGATTCAGGGAAAAAAATAGAGAAATTCACTTAGCAAATCTAGCATTGGTCTTACCTTCATAGGTTCATCTTCTTTTAATTAGACTCATCAGATAAAAATAAGCTGATATTTAGCCTTAAATGGAACCAAAACTTGTTTCAACTTAAAGATGTATAACCCTTTTTCTACTAATACATTAGTAATGACTTCATTCTTTTTAACTTTTCTGATGCCTTTTGATGAAATCTGACCTTTGTTGTTTCAACCCAAGTCTGAAACTGGAATATTATCTTATTTATATATATATAAATAACATTTCTCCCTCAACCAAAGTTTCTGCACTGTGAAATTAAGACTTACAATAACTACTTCATGCAAAATATTTAATTCCTACATCTTTATTAAGAGCTCATCTTTAGAACATCTTTGACAGCTAAGCATTGTATTCTGATTACTCTAGTGAACTCTCATTCATTTATAAGCAGTATCGGGAACTATGCTCTCCAGAAACTTTTTACAGAGTCCTTATACTAGTAATTCTCAAAATGTGGTATCTGAACCAGTATATTAACAATACCAGAAAACTTGTTAAAAATGAAAATTTGGCTCCACTAAATCAGAAACTTTGGGTTGGTGCCTAGCATCTCTGATTTTTAAAATCCACTAGGTATATTTAATGCTGTTTGGAAACCATTGGCTCAAATTATGTTTTCCTTCTTTAGTATTTAGATATTATTATGGGCATACCTCACTTGTTAAATTGGACACATTTTATTTCTATTATGTGGTTATTTTTCTTTATCGACTAATCAATTCTTTATCATTTTTTTAGTGAAGTAACAACTTCTCATGCATTTTTGTATTCCGTAGTGACTAACAGTGTCTCTCAAATTCTAGGGCAGACCTATGTCTAAAATAAATATATAAAGTGTTGATTCCTTCTTCTATTTTACATATAAATTATCTACCACTTGCTTTTAATGGAAATTTTTTTTCTGAAAGGATTGAAAAATCTGGTGGCAATAAAATTCTCTAGATTTACTGGCAAAACAATGCACAACGATTAATGTGATTAAGCTCTTAAAAAGTACATGCCAACTTTCAGTTCTAATCAAGATGGAATAGGTATACTTCTCCATATTCCTAACAATAAATAAAGCTAAACCCCCCAAATGTCACATGCAAAACAAACATAAGATCTTGAAATAGAAAGAGAAGAAGGCATATTGACTACGCACCTCAGGACTTGAGGAAAAACATGGAAGTAAGTTTCCTGGGTACTGAATTTTCTTTTTCTTTTATATATCCCACTGGGTGCTAGGGAAGCAGCCCAACTGGAAATAACAATGAGTAGAGAGAGACAAAAATAGAGCATTCACAAGAATTATCTGTTCTTAACAGCCCAAATACAAGAAAAGGAACAGCCTAGCAAAAACAGCCGACTCTAATCAAATATTGAAAAAAATCTTCTGACTCCCTACTCAGTTCCATTAGCAATGGAAGAGGAGGGGAGTCTAGACTTCCACACTTGTTTATCTGTCATGAAGCACTTCTTCCCCTTATAGGAATAGTGTCACAGAAGACCTGGTAAAGAGCTAATATTTTCATTCCTACACTACCGGTTTAATAAAAATAAATGTATGCAAACTATTATATTAAAAGGCAAAAACCTACATAATAATATTAATTGACAAAGAAAAAGTTTTTAATAAAATCCATTATTCATGATGAAATTCTCAAACACTGTAGGAATGAAGGGAATTTCTTCAACACTATGGTCGACTTTTAAAGAAAGAGCCTCCCATTATTATAGTATGGGAGTCTAAGTCTCTTTGTAAGTCTCTAAGGACTTGCTTTATGAATCTGGGTGCTCCTGTATTGGGTGCATATATATTTAGGATAGTTAGCTCTTCCTGATGAATTGATCCCTTTACCAGACACATGAAAAAATGCTCATCATCACTCGCCATCAGAGAAATGCAAATCAAAAACCACAGTGAGATACCATCTCACACCAATTAGAATGGCAATCATTAAAAAATCAGGAAACAACAGGTTCTGGAGAGGATGTGCAGAAATAGGAACACTTTTACACTGTTGGTGGGACTGTAAACTAGTTCAACCATTATGGAAAACAGTGTGGCGATTCCTCAAGGATCTAGAACTAGAAATATCATTTGACTCAGCCATCCTATTACTGGGGATATACCCAAAGGATTGTAAATCATGCTGCTATAAAGACACATGCACACATATGTTTATTGCGGCACTATTCACAATAGCAAAGACTTGGAATCAACCCAAATGTCCATCAGTGACAGACTGGATTAAGAAAATGGGGCATATATACACCATGGAATACTATGCAGCCATAAAAAAGGATGAGTTCGTGTCCTTTGTAGGGACATGGATGCAGCTGGAAACCATCATTCTCAGCAAACTATCACAAGAACAGAAAACTAAATACCGCATGTTTTCACTCATAGGTGGGAACTGAACAATGAGATCACTTGGACACAGGAAGGGGAACATCACACACTGGGTCCTATTGTTGGCGGGGGAGGGATAGCATTAGGAGACATACCTAATATAAATGATGAGTTAATGGGTGCAGCACACCAACATGGCACATGTATACATATGTAACAAACCTGCAAATTGTGCACATGTACCCTAAAACTTAAAGTATAATTAAAAAAAAAAAAAGCAAGAAAGAGAGAGAAGAACACATACACACACACAACAAAATAACCTACTGTAAACATCATTCATAATGACCTAAAACTGAACGGTTTTCCCCAAAGACTGAAAATAAACAAGAATGTCAACAGTTGCCAGTCTTTTTCAACATAGTATTAAAGTAGTAAAAAGCACAATAAGGAAAGAAAAGGAAAGGCAAAACATATATATCGAAAAGGAATAAAAACTATCTCTGTTTGCAGATGACATACTGGTATACACATAAAATCCAAAGAAACTCCAGAAAAGTTCAAATATTAACAAGTGCTACAGCAAAATCAGAAATACAAGATCAACTTAAAAAATCAATCATGTAACTATACAACAGTAATGAGACACGGAAACCAAAATTATAATACGATATTTTTTAGGAATGTTTTCAAGGAGATAGAAACACAGAAAAGATACAGACATGAAAAACCATTCAAAAGACTAAAGAATTCAGGAGCTGTTTCTTTGAAAAAAAAAAAAAAAGATAAAATCGATAAGCTGCTAGCTAGACTAATAAAGTTGAAAAGAGAAGATTCAAATAAACACAATCGGAAGTGATAAGGGGAATGTTACCACTGACCCCACAGAAACAAAACCATTAGAGAATTTTATGAATATTTCTATGCACATAAACTAAAAGAAATGGATAAATTCTTGTACACATACACCCTCCCAGGACTGAACCAGGAAGAAATTGAATTCCTGATAACCAATAACAAGTTGTGAAATTGAGGCAGTAATAAATAGCCTACCATACAAGAAAAGCCCAAGACCAGGAGGATTCACGACTGAATTCTACCAGGTGTACAAAGAAGAAATGGTACTGTTCCTACTAAAACTATTTCAAAAAATTGAGGGGTGCTCCTCCCTAACTCATTCTATAAGACTACCATCATCCTGCAAAAAAAAAAAAAAAAAAAAAAAAAAAAGACTGGCAGAGGTACAACAACAAAAAAGAAAACTATAGGCCAATATCCTTGAGAAACATTGATGAAAAAAATCTTCAACAAAATACTGGCAAATCAAATCCAGCAACATATCATAAACCTTATCAACCACAATCAAGTTGGCTTCATCTCCAGGATACAAGGTTGGTTCAACATACACATATCGATAAATGTGATTCATCACATAAACAGGACTAAAACAAAAAACACCTGATTATCTCAATAGATGCAGAAAAGGCTTTCGATAACATTAACATCAATTCATGTTAAAACTCTCAATATATGAAATATTGAAGAACCATACCTCAAAATAATAAGAACCTTGTATGACAAACCCATGGCCAACATAATAGTAAATGGGAAAAAGCTGTAAGCATTCTCCTTGAAAACTGGCAAAAGACAAGGATGCCCTCTCTCAACACTTCTCTTCAGCGGAGTATTAGAAGTTCTGGCCGGGGCAATCAGTCAAGAGAAAGAAATAAAGAGCATTCAAATAGAAAGAGAAGAAGTCAAACTACCCTTGTTTGCAGATAACATTATCCTATATCCAGAAAACTCCATAGTCTCAACTCAAACGCTTCTTAAGTGGATAAACAACTTGAATAAAGTCTCAAGATTCAAAACCAATGTGCAAAAATTAAGAGCATTCTTATACACCAACAACAGTCAAGCCAACAGACAAGTCAGGAAAAAACCTCCCATTTGCAATGGTCACAAATAGAATAAAATACCTAGGGATAGGATTAACTAGGGAGGTGAAAGACCTCCACAAGTAATACAAACCACAGCTCAAAGAAATCAAAGATGGCATAAACAAATAATAATAATTAAAAAAAATCCATGTTCATAGATAGGGAGGATCAACATCATTAAAATGGCCATATCGCATCAAGCAATTTACAGATTCAATGCTGTCACCATTAAGCTACTACTGACATTTTTCAAAGAGCTAGGAAAAAAAAAATATGTAAAAATTCATATAGGACTCAAAAAGAGCCCAGATAGCCAAGGCAATCCTAAGCAAAAATAACAAAGCTGGAGGCATAAAGTTACCCAACTTCAAACTATACTTTAAGGTCACAGTAATGAAAACAGTATGGTAGTGGTACAAGAACTTACACACAGACCAATAGGAACCCAAAAATAAGAAGGCACACCTACAAATATCTGATCTTCGACAAACCTGACAAAACCAAGCAATGGGGAAAGATTCCCTATTCAGTAAATGCTGCTAGGATAACTGGCTAGTCATATGCAAAAGATGTAAATTGGACCCCTTCCTTACACCATATGCAAAAATAAATTATGTTGGATTAAAGATGCAAATGTAAAATCCTAAACTTTTATAGTTTCCTTCCTAAACCCTGGAAGACAACTGAGGCCATACTATTCAGGACAGAGGGATGGGCAACGATTTCAGGATGAAGACCCCAAAAGCAATTGCAACAAAGCAGAAATTGACAAACGGGATCTAAATAAACTAAAGAGCTTCTACATAGCAAAATAAACTACCTATGTATGTTTTTATTTATTTATTTTTTGAGACGGAGTCTTACTCTGTCGCCCAGACTGGAGTGCAGTGGCGCCATCTTCCCTCACTGCAAGCTCCCCATCACCGGTTCACGCTGTTCTCCTGCCTCCGTCTCCCGAGTGGCTGGGACTACAGGCGCCCGCCACCATGCCCAGCTAATTTTTTTTTTTTTTTTTTTTGTATTTTTAGTAGAGTCGGGGTTTCACCGTGTCAGCCAAGATGGTCTTGATCTCCTGACCTCGTGATCCACCCGCCTCGGCCTCCCAAAGTGCTGGGATTACAGGCATGAGCCACCACGCCCGATCTAAACTATCAATAGAGTAAACAGACAATCTCTACAGAACGGAAGAAAATTTTTGCAAAGTATGCATCCAACAAAGGTCGAATATCCAGAATCTATGAGGCAGTTAAAATATTTAGAAGAAAAATAGTGCCCTAATAGGTTAGTAAAAGCCATGAACAGACACTTTTCAAAAGAAGACATACATGTGACCAAGAATCATATGAAAGACAGTTCAACATAACTGATCATTAGAGAAATGCAAATCAAAACCACAATGAGATACCATGTCACACCAGTCAGAATGGCTGTTATTAAAAAGTCAAAAAATAACATGCTGGTGAGGTTGTGAAGAAAAAGTAACACTTATACACTGTAGCTGGACATGCGAATTAGTTAACCATTGTGGAACACAGAGTGGCAGTTCCTCAAAGACCTAAAGACAGAAATATCATTCACCCTAGCAATCCCATTACTGAGTATGTACCCAAACAATATAAATCATTCTATTATAAAGGCACATGCACGCGTGTGTTCATTGAAGCACTACTCACAGTAGCAAAGACATGGAATAAACCGAAATGTCCATTAATGATAGACTGGGTAAAGAAATGTGGTACATATACACTGTGGAATACTATGCAGCCTTTAAAAGGAATAGGATCATGTACTTTCCAGGAAGATGGACAGAGCTGGAGGCCATTATCCTTTGCAAACTAACACAGGAAAAGAAAACCAAATACCACATGTTCTCACTTATAAGTGGGAGCTAATTGATGATAACTCATTGATACACAGAGGGGAACAACACACGCTGGGGTCTTTTAGAGGGTAGAGTGTGGGAGGAGAGAGAGGATCAGGAAAAATAAGTAATAGATACTAGGCTTAATACCTGGGTGATGAAATAATCTGTACAACAAACCCTCCTGACACAAGTTTACCAATGTAACAAACTTGCACTTCTAACCCTGAACTTAAAAGTTAAAAAAGAAATATTTAGATGTAAATACACAAGATAATATATCTAAAATAAGTTAATAAATTTGTGTTCTGAAAACTACAAAATACTAATGAAAAAAGTTAGAAGAAAGTCTAAATACAGTTGGCCCTCCCAGTCTGTGAGATCTGCATCCACAGATTTTGATATCAGCAAGGGTCCTGGAAAACGATTCCCTATGTATTCCAAGACAAGATACAGACTAGGAAAAAAACCCCACATATCTAAAATAGGTCTACTATTTAGAATATATAAAGAACTCTTAAAATTCAACAGTCAAAATTTCACTAAAGAAGCTATACAGTTGACAAGTAAATACATGAAACAATGTTTATCATCATTGCCTACTAGAGAAATGCAATTAAGACCATAATGAGGTACTGTTACGCACATATTAAAACAGATAAAATAAAAAAATTTGACAATATTAAATGTTGAATGAATACAGATAAACTAGATTGCTAAAAATGGCTGGTGTGAATCCAAACTTGTATATCTATTCTTGTAAAAGGCTTAACATTGTCTTAAGTAACTAAACATACTGTTAACATACAAACAACAATCACACTCATGAACATTTACCCTGGAGAAAGAAAATGTATTTACACACACACACACACACACACACAAACACACTGACACACAAATAAACTGCATGAATGTTCGTAGCAGGTTTTTTTCTGTAACAGCCAATAATTATAAACAACCATGTCTTTGGTACATTAATAACTACAGAAATTGTAGTACAATTGCGCTATGGAATATTACTCAGCAACAACAAGGCATGAACTACTGATACACACAGCAGCTTGGGTAAATCTCAGGAGCTGTCTTAGTCTGCTTAGACTGCCATAACAAAATACCATAGACTGGGTGACATAAACAACAGAATGTTGTTGTCTAGCTGTGGAATCTGGAAGTACAAGATCAGGGTCTAGCATGGTCGGGTTCTGCTGAGGGCTCTCTTTCTGACTTGCACATGACCACCCTTTCACTGAGTGTTCGCAGAGCCTTATCTTATGTGTGCAGAGAGAGCAAGCTATCTGATGTCTCATTTTATAAAGGGATTAATCCGATCATGGGGGCCACACCCTCATGGCTTCATCTAACCCTAATTACATCACAAAGATCTCATCTCCAAATACCATCACCTTGGGAGTAAGCAGTCCAAATATACATCTGAAGTGGGGGAACACATTCAGTTATAAAAGAGGCATAATGTTAAGTGAAAATAGCCAACCCCAAAAGCTCACATCCTGTAAGCTTCTACTTATTAACATTATTAAATTGTAACAGTTTTTTAAAATAACAAATATTGCATTATTTAAAATAATAAAATTACGGATATAGAGAACACATTAATAATGGTATGGCTTTAAGGAGGGGTGAGGGGGTTAGTGAACAAGGTGGTTTGTATGACTATAAAGGGATAGTACACGGGAGATCTTTTTGGTGAGGAAATAGTTCCTTATCTTCATTGTGATGGTGATTACAGGAATCTACACAGGTGATACCATGGCCTAAAGCTAGACACACTCATTGCACCAATGTCAATGTACTTGTTCTGATACTATACTGCAATTACCTAAGGTATAACTGCTTAGAGGAACTGGGTAAAGGGTACATAGACCCTGTCTACTGGTTTTGCAACTTTCTGTGAATAAATATTTTTTTCAAAATAAAAGTTACAAAAATAATAAAAACAAATGTTGGGAAGACAGGTGAGGCAGAGGACTGTTCTTCTGGGGCACAGTGCACTGTGAGAGCCCATGAAAAGACGAAGGCGAATGACATTTGGAAATTAACTCCCAAAGATCTTTGCCTAGATCTATCAGAGTATATTGCATTGGTCAATGTTTTGTTTTGAGCTTGGTCAAGCCTATGCTGAGTCCTAGTCAGGACAGGTACAGGCATACTTTAGAGATACTGTGGATTAAGTTCCAGATCACTGCAATAAAGTCAGTGTCACAATAAATCAGGTCACACAAACTTTTTTGATTTCTCAGTGCATATAAAAGTAATGTTTATGTTATATTATACTCTGTTAAGTATGCAATAGCATTGTGCTTAAAAAATAATGTACATACCCTAATTTCAAGATGTTATTTTCTAAAAATGTGAATGATCATCTAAGCATTCGGCAGGTCATATTCGTTTTGTTGCTGGAGGATCTTACCTCTGTGTTGGTGACCGTTTACTGATTAGAATGGTGGTAGCTGAAGGTTGGGATGGCTGTGCCAATTTCTTAACATAAGGCAACAATGAAGAGTGCTGTACCCACTGACTGTTTCTTTCAGAAAGATTTCTCTGTAGAATGTGATGTTTTTGATAGCATTTTATCCATAGTAGAACTTCTTTTAAATTTGGAGTAAATCCTCTTAGACCCTGAAGTTGATTTTCCAATGTGGTCTAGGTAATATATTATATTTGTTGCTGTCATTTCAACAATTTCTATATCATCATCACTAGGAATAGATTCCATCTCAAAAAACATTTTCTTTGCTCATCCCCAAGAAGCAATTCCTCATATGTTCAAATTTTGTCATAAAATTGGAGCAATTCAGCCACATCTTTAGGTTTCATTTCTATTTCCCTTGTTATTTCCACCACATTTGCTGCTACTTCCTCCACTGAAATCTTGAACCCCTCAAACTCATCCATGAGAGTTGGAATTGACTTCTTCCAAGTGTTGATCCTGGTATTTTGAGTTTATCTCATGAATTATCAATGTTCATAAAAGCATCTAGAACGGTGAATTGTTTCCAGAATTTTCTCAGTTTGCTTTGCCTAGATCTATCAGAGAAATTACCATATGTGGCAGCTATAGCCTTATGAAATACATTTTTAAAATAAGACTTGAAAGTGGAAATTGCTCCTTGATCCATGGGCTGCAATATGGATACTGTGTTAACAGGCATGAAAAGAACATTAATCTCCTTGTACATCTCCATCAGAGATCTTGGGTGACCAGAGCTGTTGCCAATGAGCTCTAATAGTTTGAAAGGAATCTGTTTTTTTTTTCTTTGTTTGTTTTTGAATAGTAGTGTTCAATAGTGAGCTTAAAATATTCAGCTAACCATTCTGTAAACAGATGTGCTATCATCTAAGCTTTGTTACTCCATTTATAGAGCACAGGCAGAGTAGATGCAGCATAATTCTTAAGGGCCCTAGGATTTTTGAAAGGGTAAGTGACCACTGGCTTCAGCAAAGTCACCAGTTGCATTAGTCCCTAACGAGAGTCAGCCTGTCCTTTGAGGGTAGGCATGGACATCGCCTCTCTAGCAAAGAATGTCCTAGATAGCATCTTCTTCCAATATAAAGAAGAAGTTTTAATCTTCTTTATATTGTTTTATCTACCCTGAAAATTAGCCATTTAGTGTAGCCACTTTCATCTATTATCTTAGCTAGCTTTCTGAATAATTTGTTGCAGCTTCTACATCAGCATTGTTACTTCTTCTTAGACTTTTATGTCACTGAAATAGTATATTTTTTAAAAACTCATGAACCAACCTCTGATCATTTCAAACTTTGTTTCCTCACCTTCTTCACTTCTCTCAGCCTTTATCGAACTGAAGAGTTGGGGCCTTGCTCAATTAGCCTTTGGTTTAAGAAAATGTTGTGTCTGGTTTGATCTCCTATTTAGAACACTATAACTTTCTTCATATCAGCATTAAGGCTTCTTATATTATTTGTGTATTCACTGGAGGGACACTTTTAATTTTTTTCAAAAGCTTTCTATTTGCATTCATAACTAGGCTAGCTGTTTGGTGCAAGAGGCCTAGCTTTGTCCTATTTTCGCTTTTGATATGCTTTTCTCACAAAGCTTAATAATTCTGTTTTGATTTAAAGTCACACACTTGTGACTTTTCCTTCCACTTGAATACTTAAAGGTCACTGTAGGGTTATTAACTGGCCTAATTTTAATATTGGTCTGCTGCGGGAAATAGGGAGGTGTGGGGAGAGAGAACCAACTGGGGGAATGGCTAGTTGGTGGAGCAGTGAGAATATGCACAGTTCACTGCCTAATATGGGTGCAGTTCCTGGGTTCCCAAAACAATTACAATGGTAGCAGCAAAGATCATTGATCACGGATCACCATAACAAATATAATAATAATGAAAAAGTTTGAAATGCTACCAGAGTTATCAAAATGTGACACAGAGACATAATGAGCACAAGCTGTTGGAAAAATTCTGCCATTAGACTTACTTGACACAGGATTGCCACAGAACGTCAATGTGTCGAAAACACAGTGTCTGTGAAGTACAACAAAGTGAAGTGTAATAAAATAAAAGGAGGTGTGCCTGTAAAGGGCTTGGGAATTACATGAACACAGGCCAAAGAAAATGGAAATCTTTAGAAACAGATTAGAATAAGTGGGTAGATATTGCTATAACTTAATTGGGTGTCTCTTCTAAAACTCATGTAAAAATTCAGCTGTCATTGTAACAGTGTTAAAAAGTGGTACCTTGAAGGGGTGATTAGGCCATGAAGGCTTTGCCCTTATGGGTGAAACTAATACAACTGTAAAAAGGCAAGTTAGGACCCTTCTTTCTCTCTTGCTTTCTTGCCATGTGTTGACACAGCAAGAAGGCTCTCACCAGATGCCTGTGCTTTGATTCTGGGCTTCCAGCCCCTAGAATTGTGAGAAATTACTGTTTCATTCTTTTTATAAATTATCCAATCTCAGGTATTCCGTTAGAAGAGCAGAAAATTAAGATGTTGGGGCAAGTTGAGCCTAAGGAACAAAGGCAGAGATGATGCTGTTTAAGTCAGAAATAACTTCAGGAAAATATTACCATGTTCTAGGTAAGTTCTTTATTATTATTATTATTATACTTTAAGTTCTAGGGTACATGTGCACAACGTGCAGATTTGTTACATACGTTTACATGTGCCATGTTGGTGTACTGCACCCATTAACTCGTCATTTACATTAGGTATGTCTCTTAATGCTATCCCTCTCCCTCCCCCTCCCACTACCCCATGACAGGCCCCAGTGTGTGATGTTCTCCTTCCTGTGTCCGAATGATCTTAGATCTAGGGAAGTTCTTGATGAGGAAAGTTGAAAAGGTTCATTTACTTTCTCGAGGCTCACTCAGGCATTACTACTTTGTTTTTAAGACACTCTGATTATGAATGGAGAGACTCATTCCTTTTAGATGTTAAGGATTCAATAAATAGCCTCCACAGTTCAGATTTCTTCACTAAATGAATTTTTTTTTTTTTTTGAGATGGAGTCTCGCTCTGTTGCCAGGCTGGAGTACATACAATGGCGCAAATCTCAGCTCACTGCAACCTCTGCCCCCCAGGTTCAAGCGATTCTCCTTCCTCAGCCTCCCGAATAGCTGGGACAATAGGTTTGCGTCACTATGCTCAGCTAATTTTTTACTTTTAGTAGAGACAGGGTTTCACCATGTTGGCCAGGATTGTCTCGATCTCTTGACCTCGTGAACCGCCCACCTCAGCCTCCCACGGTGCTGGGATTACAGGAGTGAGCCACGGCACCTGGCCTAAATGAATCTTTTTTAAAGACTACATTTTTCTGACTCCCTTGGGCTTTCACAAGATTTATACAACCTCTATGGCCCTGACTGAGATGATGGTGGTGGGATCTTGAACCCTTCTCACACAATAGTTCTGTTTCTGGCGATCCCATCTCCATTAAACAATGACTATGTGAATTAAAGAGGGTGCTAGTAAAAACTGAGCAAAGTCTGAATTGCTAAGTATTTTCTTTTCTTTAACCTTGTGTGTTATGCTGTCTGGAGCAGATGGTCAGATGACTGGTACCTTCTCACAAAGTTACTAATCATTATCACTGTGTCCTTTGAAGTGTCACTTTCATCCTGTTTATTTCCTTTTTCTTCTCTCTTCATGTATATTTTTATTTCATGTATGACAAAAATCCCTGATATTCTTTTATGGTTTTTTTTTTACTTGCTATGGAAATCTTTCTTGATATGAAAAGAAAAAAAAAAGTAATTAAGAGCCTGTGAAGTATGAAGTGACTAATGAACTGTTAAACTCAACAACTGGTGTCTTTAAAATTCTGGAGGCATGAAATGTGTATTGTTCTCATCAGTAGTCATACTCGTGCAATTACAACTTTTAAAAATTAAGACACTCAGGGCAAGCTTCCATCATATGACACTGAAGGAAACAGCCACTAAGATGCTTATTCTGCTACTCGTGTTACACATAAAATATAAAGGTGATTTATTTAATTAAATGATACCAAATCAACGCTGATTCGTAAATAAAACTGGTAATTTATGGATGCTTCTTGACTCTTCTACTAACCTGTCAAGTCGGCTCTTTAAAGTGCTGTATTTGGTGCTGCACCTTTTATTCTACACATTTTTATCCTCTTTAGTTCCTCTGTTAGAACATCTGTTGAGTAATGTACGTGTAAGATCCACTGCTAGCAAAATTTACATGTTCCGTTGCAGTAGAATATTCTAAAAAAATGGCAAGTCAGACATGCAATGGCATTTTAAAGGGAAAATGCAGTGAATTTAGAAAGAAATGCTCAATGTGCAGGACTAAAGTATATACGCTGGAAAGCGTAAGAGAGAGTGGACAACAGAGAACACACTCCATGTTGTAAGACCAACGAGAAGATATTTTGAATATAAGAACTGTACCTTCTCCTGAGCAAATACTAATTTGTCAAATCCTATCATTTAATATTCTCCCTGATTTTTACAGTAGGAATGATATGCCTGCATAGTTTTAGATTTAAATTCATGTGTCTATCAGTAATATACATTACTGTTATTTACAGATACGGTGCTGTATTTAACTTTCCATATGGAATTCAACAAAAGTCTATGTATCATTTTAAATAAAGATATTTTATTGTGAAAACTTTGGTCTATGAACCTTCATGATAAAATTGCAAACACTCTATGAAGTATAAATTCTAAAGTATCTTTTATAAAATCCTCAATCAATAAATCACAGTAAATGCTACAAATTGGCAAAGCATAACTGTGGCTTCTATGTGATTGGCATCCATTCCACTTTTATAAGGTAGATATGCTGTGTCGATGATGCAATGAGATACACAGTAGTTTTTTTTTAATCCACACAAATATTAACATGTCGAGCTTGAATTACAGTTTGAAAATAATTCAATTCACACAGGTAGTATGACTACTTAACAAAACAAATTTAAATGTGAATAATTTATTCTTTAGAAGTGGTTTAGAGCATAATTGAAGCCATGTTTTATTGCATTGATTTCCACCTTTGAAAAATTATCTATCAAATTGTAATGAGTCACAATTTTAATAAGAACATTAGAAATGAATAACAACTGGTAAAAATGCATGTAAATTGTTATTGTTTTCAAAATCAAGAACATAAAGACAAATTAGGGATTATCAACTTACTTAAATGCTATGAAACATTTAACTTGAAAATCAACTTGTACACAGAATGTATCTATCATTCTTAACCTGAAATGCTTAGTAAAGTAGATTAGTTTAGAAAATTAATACTAGCTTTTCTAATTATCTAATTTAATGTGTATACAAATTTTTATAGGAAGATATATCAGACCTTTTTATCTTTTGGATTGCCTTAAAATATGTATGTTGTTACTTTTATTTTATAAAAATAAAAAAAATCTACTGGATATTTAGCAGTCTTCTAATTTATTTTTTGTCAATGAACAAAAGCCACCATCCTAGAAGTACTGATAATCTGATCCCAAACTGGTTTTCTTTTTCCCAATAATGTATGATTTAAAATCAACATACATTATTGTAGAAGTTGAAGCTATATTGATATTTTCAGGGAGACTTGTGAACTGAGTTGGGAGAAAAAATAAAAGAAAAAGATTAAAAATCAAAATGTGCATCAACATTTGTAAAAAGACTGTAACTGGGGAGTGGGAAGTTTTTCCGTGCTGTGGGCTAACAATGGACACCCAGAAGGACGTTCAACCTCCAAAGCAACAACCAATGATATATATCTGTGGAGAATGTCACACAGAAAATGAAATAAAATCTAGGGATCCAATCAGATGCAGAGAATGTGGATACAGAATAATGTACAAGAAAAGGACTAAAAGATTGGTTGTTTTTGATGCTCGATGAAACCTGGGAATTCAGAGGAGTGTCTTCACTTATACTTGGATTTGCTGTCTTAACGTTTCTGATTGTTGTATTTCGATTTTACATACAGTAGTTCTCTCTTTGGGGGATACATTCGAAGGCCCCCAGTGAACTCCAGAAACCTCAGATAGTACCAAACCTTTATACATTGTTTTTTCTATATATACTATGATATATATGTGAGATATATATATGAGATAAAGTATAATGTATAAATTAAGCATAGCAAGAGATTAATAACAATGTAATAGGACAATGATAACATACTGTAATAAAAGTTATGTGAATGTCGTTGGTCTCTCTTGCTATCAAAATATCTTCTTTTACAGTACTCACCTATTTTAGAATGTGGTTGACTACAGGTAACTGAAACCACAGAAAGGGAAACTTTGGATGAGGGGGGCACTACTGTACTTAGGAATACAACTATATATACACATGATTTTATCTTTAAGACCATATTGTATTTGGGTATCTACTAATATTCTGTATAAAGCAATTTTTTGTTCCATTACATTACTTTTTGTTTCATTGTATATGTAATCTGACACACAATAAAGGGCAAAGTTGCTTCCCCAAACCATACTTTTAATCAAAACCTAGAATCATCTGCAGTCCTTGTTAAAAATGCAGGTTTCTAGAACCCTCTGAAGTTCTGATTAAATAAATTTATTGGAAACCAAAAAAAAACAAACAAACAAAACAAAACAAAAGACTGTAACTGAAAAAGATGGACAGTAAGAGGTTAAGAAATCATTTAAAAAGAGGCAGCTGTCAAGTGGGCTTGATCGAGGCATCAAGCATTACAACAGAAAAAAGGAGAGATCCAGGGAAGGCAGGCAGTATTTCTTGAATAGCTATATTGGATTTGAATGAGGTCTCAGGTTTCCATGATTCTTAGCTAAATCAGTATTCATATATGCTACCTGATAGAAAAATTATATATATTTTTTCCAATTTGTATCTGAATTTTGGCATTTTAATTTCTGTTCTATGCTGGACAAATTTCAAACAAATGTTCCAAAGTAAAATAAGTGAATTCCTTTAACTTCCAGTGCTTTCAAATTTTAAATGAATTAAAGATCCATGGAAGTTTAGCAGTAGACATTCCTCTCTACATAGGGAAACCAAGTGTGGGATACATTTACTCAACCATGGCTCTCTATTAAATCTTGTTAATCTATGAGAAATTGATCTTTACTCTTTCTGAGACTATATTCTCCACCATGAAAAGAGGAGGGGAAACAGACTACTCTCCTTAGTATGTCATTCCCAGTGTATGGGATATTTGAAAAAATAATTTCTTATTCACATCTTCCATGTAAATTAATCTCCTTTCCTTTTGTATTTTATTGTTCAGTTTATAAAATATTATTGAAAATTTGTTTTTTTTTCCATATTAACAACAAAAATATCAGTCAGTGCAATTTTTTCCAAATAATTTCTTTGTTAATTGAGATAAAATTTATTTTTTTACCTTTCACACTATGCTCCAAATTAAGCTTAAATTTTATCAGTATGGTTTTAATTCTATCAAGATAATCTTTTCACAAATCTTTATTGGTTTGATCTCTTTCTCTTCATTCATTTATACTTTATACAAAAGTCAATTTAATACAAATTAGTTATTAATATTAGAATAAATACATTTAGATTTAATTCAATGAAGATAGTTTATGTTTGACTGCCATTTTGAATTACTTACAGAACTCTTTTCCACCAAAATATCATAACACATTCAAATGCTACATTAACAAGCTAAAAACTTATAAAGTTACCTTTCATTCACCAAGAATGCACATAACTAAGAACATAGCAACCTAATAGTCAAAATCTGAGTAGGTTCAGGAGAGTTACTCATGTAAATATGTGTTACTGTGGGGCAAAATGGTGAAGAACCACGAATCATATTCCTTGGCTCTTGGGCTGCTTCATCCATCTTCAAAGAAAGCAGAATCACTATCTTTTAACTTTAACACAGTTGTAACACATTTCTTTGCCACAGGAAAGGTTTTTTAAAGATTCATGATTAGGCCTACCTTGATAATCCAGAATAATGTCCTCATTACAAGGTCTTTCACCTTAGTCACATCTGCAAAATTCCCCTTGTCACCTAAAAAACCATATTCACAGGTTCTAGGGGATAAATAGACAGATGTCTTTGGGTGGCTGATTTTCTTCCTACTCCAGTGGAATATATCAAATATATGTTTATGTAGAATTATCTGAAGGTGATTTGATACATGAATCATTTCAAAAACCAAAAACAAATTGTTGAAAATGCTATAACATACACTTTAGAATAAATTAATGTTCTATTTGGTCTACATTAAATACATTTTATTTTAGCTTTATAAATTCTATGGACTGTGTGATTATATAGGGCAATCTTACAGTGTCATCACATATAAAATGAATTAAATCTGTAAAATATATAGTCAATTAAAATTTTATTGCTTATTTCCATCTTTTATCATTTATTAAAGAAAATTCAATTCAATACTTCTGACTCATAATAATCTTATCTACCCTTGTTTCTATTTTCTTCAACATGAATGTATCATATACCCTATGAAACTCCTCCTTCACCAGTTTACCCCCAAAGCAGAATGAATTTCTTTCTGTTCCAACCTATTAGATTTTACTCTCTCCTCTAGATCTTTATTATGTATGTTAACCATCTCTTTTTAAAATTATAAATCTCTTCCTCTCCCAGGTTATATACTTTTCCTGTCCACTAAATATTACCACAAAAATGTAAACACTTTTTGAAGGAGGGTAGAGATAAAAGTAGAAGAGATTCATTTGGTTAGGTAGACTGATAATTACAGCATCCTCTTCAGTCCACTGATACAAACTGACAGGAGATATTTGTGGCTCTTTTTATGTTAATTTATTCTTGTAATTTTATCTCATATGATGAACTAGGTTTAGTTCTTTTGGGCCAAGGAAATAATGACAGTCCTTCTCAGGTGGCTCACATAATAGTTCCCATTTTGCCAATTCTTTCTTCTCTAGGTCCCATATTGAAAATTGCCTTTTCTTGCTGCATCAGAATGTGGTTTTTGGAAAGTTTAAATTAAATTCATTGGAAAACCTCTCAGTCTTTGCTGCAACATATTTTTCTTTTTCTCATTTTACTTTTGTTTCTTTGTACAATAATGTTGTATTTCTCTTCTGAGCTCAGAATTCATAATTCTGCTTAGTGCTTTTTGGTGACTGTCACATTTTATATTAAAATGCCAGCCTCTATTAGCTGTTTTCTTCACTTTATGGTGAAAAACGGAACTTGAAAGCATTTATTTTGAAGAAAAAGTCCTTACTGCCCAGAATACAGAGAAGAATGAGCATTCTGGTTAAAAACAGGTACAATTTTTTATGAAACATCATATATATTGCCTATATAGCAGTTCTTAAAGAGAAGCTCACATTATTTTATCTTTGATATGCTATTTAATGTTGCAAAAAAGGGACTGTGAGACTATAGCAATTGTTTTGGAAGAATAATGTAAAAAGCTAGAAAAAATGGAACATCTCTAAAGTAGGGGAAGAAGAAAATGAGTACATGCAGTCATGAAGATAAACAGCACATAGGAAAATACCCTAGCATACAGACATGATAAAGGATTTTACCGTAGATGATAGATAGATATATAGATAGATAATCCCAACTAAATATTTCCCGACAACTCTTACTGAAAAAGCCAAATGAATTATCATTCATTTAATAAAGAGCCTTTGACTAGCTCTTGACAATCTACAGGAACCAGTTATTTTGTTAGAAATTCAAAGGAGAAAAATAAAATGATTTGGATACATGTCCTAGTTTAGAAACATAATGTATTAAAATGGGATGAGTACACATGATGATTTAGAGTGGGTTAATATTATAGGAGTCTAGAGTAGGAAGAAATTTTACCGAGGGAAATCAATAAAAGCCACCTAAAAATTTCAAACAAAAGGACTAATACATCTTAAAGTAGAGAGAAAGCAAGTTAGATGGCAAGAAAACCAGAGGGGAAAAGGTGGTAATAATAAAGACAGAGAACTTACCTGCAAATATGGATAAGGGGTGTCTATGAGAATACCTCAGGCTGTAGTAACAGAACCATATGTAAATGAACCTAAACAATAAGGGAACATATCATTTCACATAACAAGAAGTCCAGAGGTAAGTAGACCTCAGTGAGAAGAATTTAGTGTTTCAGATGTATTTCTATGCAATTCTCTCAGTTTTGTTCTTATCAAGATGTTAGATTTGTCCTCAAGTGGAGCTTCTTCATGGCAAAAAGATGGCAGCTATCAGCACCTAGGGTAGTTATTTGTCTTTGGAAGAAATGGAGTGGGAAATGCCACAATCAACCATAAAAAACAAACTCTTCTTTCTAGTCCTGTTGGCTCAATTTACATCCCTTGACTTCCCAAAGCTAGTGACTGTTTCAGAGGGACTCCCACGCTGATTTTCAACCATGCTTTGAAGACAGGAAAAAAGATAAGCACTTGATTAAAAGTGGATTTTTGGCCGAGCATGGTGGCTCTCACCTGTAATCTCAGTACTTCTGGAGGCTGAGGTGGGTGGATCACCTGAGGTAAGGAGTTTGAGACCAGCCTGGACAACATGGAGAAACCCATCTCTACTAAAAATACAAAAATTAGCTGGGCGTGGTGGCACGCGCCTGTAAGCTCAGCTACTCATGAGGCTGAGGCGGGAGAATCACACCTAGATTGTGCCACTGCGCACCAGGCTGGGCAATAGAGTGACAATCTGTCTCAATTTAAAAAAGTAAATAATAATAAGTGAATAAAAATAAAAGTGGAGTTTTGTCTAAAAGGAGGTTTCACAGGTGTGGGGCACAAACATTGACTTCATTCAGCATAATTTTTAGCCACTATATGCTAATTCAAAAACAACAAGAATAATAGATCGTATGTATTCTCAAATACTACAGAATGACACAAACAGAGTGGGACTACAAGATTTTAGCGTAGCCATAGGTTATAAGATGAACTGGAGTTGGTAAGGTAAGGAGAACCTGAGGCAGAAAGTGAAACATTGAAGCAGTGATGAAGGAAACAGAATTAGCCAAGTGTCTATGAACATGGCGACAATAAAGAAAATATAAGATACTATTTGGAAAACAATGTGAGGATTTTGAAGCCAGTTAGATTTAAGGGCAAGGGGAAGTATGTTATGTTTGACCGGACAATGATGCAGTTATCAAAGAGGTACCATGCAAACAAGAGGCTTTTGAGCAGCAGGGAGGTTGGTGAGTTTAGCTTTAGCTTGCTGATTTAAAGGAATGAAAGGATCTTCTGTTAGAGTAATCCCACAAACTCATGGAAAATAAAGAATAAAAACAATTTAAGGATGAAAGTGCATCAGACCAGGATGGTTTTGAAAGAAAATCTGAAACCTTGAATAGTGAAAAGGAGAAAATAGAGTTTTCTGAATGAGAAATAGCTTATAACAGATTTATTCAATATGTTCCTTAGTACTCTTCTTAGTGGTGACATAAGATGTATATGACATCCACATAAACATATATACATAGTCCTATACAGAATGTTAACATATCGCATATAAATATGTATGTTTTGTCCTATGTATATAGGTTTTATGCTATGTAAATATATATGTTTCATGCTAAGAAAACATGTTTTATGTTATATAAGTATATATATGTTTATGTATGTTATATAAACATAGATACATGTGATAATTTTGAAGCCAGTTAGATCCAAGGGCAAGGGAACATATAAACATATAAGAACACATACATTTATATATGTTTTTATGTCGTAGTATGAACATATATACATATATGTTTATATAGCACATAAACATGTATACATAACAATATATAGTCATATATTTTATATAAATATTTGTATTCATATAAATTAATACAACACAACCTTGTCTTAGTAATTGGGCTGCTACAACAAAGTGCCACAGAAGAGGTAAGTTATAATAAACAGCAATTTATTTGTCATAGTTTTGGAGCCTAAGAAGGCCAAGATCAAGGTGTCATCTGAGAGCCTGCTTCATGATTCATAGAGGGTGCCTTTTCCCTGGGTCCTCACATGGTGTAAGGAGTGAGGGAACTTTTTTTGACTTCTTTTTTACTCACTAATACCATTCAAGATGACTTAATCACTTCTCAAAGGATCCATTTTCAAATGCTATCATATTGAATATTAGATTTTCAGAAAATAGCAAGCGTGCACACAATTAAGAGAGAAAGTTGTAAGTCTGTACTATGACTTTCAAATGAAAATTAAAATTGGAAGGTTTTTATTAGCGTAAATTTATATTTTCATTTCTTTGCTTTCATGAGAATCTTGATTCTAATAATATAATTACCTACTTCCCTTATATTCAACGTGCATATGATTTCCAAATAGTAGTATCAATTTTATCACCAAAAATAGAGACTAATAAATGAAATTTGAGCAATCTTTTTCTTAAGATTATTCAAAAACTTATGTGGTACTCTCAAACATCTAACACATATGGAGCATTTCTTCTCTTCATGATTATGTCACCAAGTTTATATATAATTAAGGTCATCTATTTCTATTTGAGTTGGTTTTTATTTTTATTTACTTTTTAATTTTTTGAGACAGAGTCTTGCTGTGTCACCCAGGGTGAAGTGCAGTGGCATGATCTTGGCTCACTGCAACCTCCACCTCCCAGTTCAAGCAACTCTCATACCTCAGTCTCAACGAAGCTGGGATTATAGGGGTGCACCACGATGTCCGGCTAATGTTTTTATTTTTTGTAGAGATGAGGTTTTGCCATGTTGGCCAGGCCGATCTTGAACTCCTGGCCTCAAGTGATCTGCCCCCATCAAGCTACCAATGTGTTGGAATTACAAGCATGAGCCACCACACCCTGCCTTAAATTTTGTTATCTGAGGAAAATATTTTTATTAATTTTAGTTATTTAAAAGATACAAATTTTTATAAAATTTAAATGATTCTAAAACTTAAATTATAAATCAATTTCTAGACTTCTAACTTCTAAATATATACATTTATTTCTGTTCACTTCATTCTCCTATAAGCAAACCTTTTGCCGCTGTTGTTTAGACAGGGCCTTGCTCTGTCACCAAAGTTGGAATGTAGTGACACAATCATGGCTCAATGCAACCTTGACATCTTAGGCTCAAGCCATTCTTCCACCTCAGACTCCTGAGTAGCTGGGACTACAGATGTGCCCCGCCACACATGGCTATTTTGTTTTGTTTTTGTAAAGACAGAGGGTCTCACTATATTGCCCAGACTTGTCTCAAACTCCTGGCCTGAAGGGATCCTCTTGCCCCAGCCTCCCATAGTGGTGGGATTAGAGGTGTGACAAACATGCCTGACCTGACAGTTTTTTTTTTTTTTTTTTTTTTGGTTTTTGCTTCACCCTTTAACTTCTTGTTTTTCAAATATAAGCAAATAAATATATCTACACACAGAAACACGTGCATAAATACACATGTATGTTTTATTCCTCTCTTAGAATACTATTCAAATATTTTGCACATTACTTTATATTCAATAACTTATCTATGTGTATCCATAATACTCTATGAGACCTTCCCCATTAAATTTGCAGCAGCATTGCATAGCTATGCCATAGTTTATGTAGCCAATTCATTCTTCAGAGACTTTTGAGTTATTTGCGATATTTTGTTGTTAAAAATACTGCTATTTTGCAAAATGTTTGCATGGGTTATTCCATATTTTCATTTGAGATAGACTCCTAAAATGATCCTTCTGGGTTTAAAAAAAAAACTCATATGAAATATTAAATTTCAGCAAATATCTCCTTGTTGGATTTTACACCGATAAGATAGGGTGTCAAACTTTGCAATATTTGACATACATGGAAAAGAATTCATTTTAGCTTTAATAAGATTTTCTTAGAGTGAAGTTGATCATCTTTTTGTATGTTTAAAAACCATTCATCCTTTCTTTCCCTGTTCATAGTTCATTTATTTCCCATTATGATGGAGATTTTTACCTACAGTTATGCACTACATAATAATATTTTGGTCAAAAACTCACTGCATATAAGGCAATGATCACATAAGATTATAATGCAAATTTTTCTATCTTTTTATGTTTATACATAAATATCACTGTGTTGCAACCGTCTGTTGTATTTAGCACAGTAACGTGCTACACAAGTTTGTAGTGTAGGAGCCACAGACCAAACCATACAGCCTAGGTGTGTAGTAGGCTATACTATCTAGGTTTTTGTGAGCACACTCTAAGATATTCTCCCAACAGCAAAATTGCCTAACAACATATTTCCCTTCATTAAGTAACACATGATTGTATTATGCATAAGACATTTTTCTTTGTGATATATTTGCAATTTTTTTTTTATTTTCTGTTTTTTTGTTTTTTGTTTTCCCCTGTCCTTTTTGTCTGATACATCTGTTTGGTAGCATTAACCACAGTCATCAGTTGCTTTCCCTCTCTCCCTACCTCCCATTCCCCATCATTAACTACTTGTCTTCCAAAGTACTTAGATCAAAAATCAACAAACAACAAACAAACAAACAAACTGATTATCATCTTTTATTGGGATTACCCAAACTTTATAAACTAACTGAGAGGCATGATAAGTACAATAACAAAGTATATTTTACGTTTGATCTAGTTTACTTTTATTTCCTAACAAAATATTTTGTAGTTATCTCATATTGTTTTTACACAGTTCCTGTGTTTATTCTGATAGTTTTGCTGAGTCTTCTTAAAAGAGTACTTTTTTATCCATTATATTTTAATAGAATATTTTTTAAAACATGGAGTTTCTTGGTTTCACTAATTTGATATGCCGCTACTTGACTATATTTTCTTGTTTGTAGTATTTTTTTCATTAATTTATTTGGGTTTTCAAAATATTTTTAAATAATATCTGTCAATAGAAATAATTTTACATTTCCATTTATTTTTGCATCTAATTGCATTTTTCCATGTAATTGCACTGGCCACTGCCTGTAAATCAAGGTTCTGTGTTGGGAAAAAGTTAGAAAAGCATTCTTGACATGTTCATAAGAAGGATCTGATATTTCCTCATTATGCAGTCATTACCTGAACAGTTCAATTTCTTATGGTCATATTTTGAAAAAAAAAAAACAAAACACCTGTCATTGGCATCGGTCCCATTTCTCTCACTAATCCAACCAGATATTCAAGTTTCAGGGATTGCGAATAATCTGATTGTAGTGAAGGAATGAGCTTGGCTACACCCTTTTCTTATCACTTGGCCTTTCTTACCTTTTCTCCTACCCTCAATCCTCACCTTTACAACTTCTGGGTGAGCATCCTATACCAGTGTCATAGAGACAGTTTATTCATTGTGTTTTCCTTTACTACTTATGTTTCAAATACCAAGAATATTAAAAGCTCTTTTGCCAGTGATAAGAATTTGGCTTAGGAGAGAAGAAACTGTTTTTTAGAAACCAGAGAGGCCCGTGAAAGTGATATCAGGACACTAGCCCATCTGCTAAATATGTTTTATCTGCTATGCATGTGTATACTTGTCTCAGAGTCCTTACAGGAAAACCAGATGATTGAACCAAAGAAGACATAGAGTATTATTCCAAGATTTCCTGGTGCAAAACATATTTTAGCATTTACAAATCTCCCTGAAACCAGAGAATTGTATGAAAAAATATATAAAATTCATGAATCAGAATCTAACAACTATAAGAGCACTAACTTTATACAGAAGCCCAAATTCCTCTTACTATTACAATGTCATTCTCTGGAAACGTTTAACCTTACCCATTTGACTGAAGGGAACATCATTCCAAGATCTTGGTTGAGGCCCACCTCCAAATTTTACAAAACGTACAGATGATCAGGATGGCATGTTGTCATCTGCAATATCTCTGAATGTTGCTTTGCTTGATGAGTTACTGGAAATTGGCTCAGACCTTATGACCTCTGTCCATCCACCCTCTGGGGATAAAACTAGAGAGCCAATCCTTGTTTTGATTGGCACGCCTTTCTAAAGTCCTCTGTGCTTCTTACTTACTAGAATTCTGCTGACACTTTTCCTGCTCTATAGAACAATACCGAATAGCAACACTGTTAAACTTAAATGTAGGTGTATGTCTGACATATTTCCTGCCACAATTCTCAAATACTTGCAAAAGTGTTTTATTCATCTGTTATCATTTTGCAGAGATGGTTATTTTCCAAGATATGTACTGCTTTCTGTGAGAACAATGTTTGTACAATTAGTGAGAATATATGTAAGTAACCAGACACGGGGAGGAAACAGAGCAGGCAGTTAGGAATAACCAGCATGCAGCCACTGCTGGAAGGAAAGATACTGTGGTGTTAACATATGGAAAGTAAACCAATGTATACCAAATACAGTAACAAGGTATAAATACATGCATATTTATGCCTCTGTGTCTAAATATATTGTATAGAATGCATATACATGTCATAAATTATATAATTAAAAACTATACAAATTTTAAAGTGCACATATTTGTATGAATGTCTAGATATTCTATTATATATGTATATGTACATAAATATGTTTGATATTTGTATATAAATATGTATGATTATATTTATTAATATAAATAAAATATATGTGTATTAATGAACCAGTGCAGTCACTCTTTAGGCTAACACACACAACAATTCTCGTTGTAGTTGACAATGTTTGTAACTTCCTTATCCTACATTGGCTGTTTTTCATAATTAAAACGTCAATGCCTTTCAATTTAAACTTTCCCTTAGAATTTTCATTAAAGTACATCAGGTACTTTAATGTGTATATTGGAGCCTAAAGATCTTCTAAGAAAAAGGGTTCAGATGTTTTCTTTTTTTCATGATACTTTTAAAAATTTAATACTATAAAGTATTATAATACTAGAGGCCAAGATGAATTAATGTAACAATTTGTTTCTTAATGTTTGTCTAATCCACAAATAAATTATGAAAATATCGGAAAATATAAAAATGTGTTCTTAAGACAAGAATGATTAAGTAAAACAAAATGTCAATATAAAGGTGCTTATGATCGTGTATTGTCTAAACCAAAATTAAATTTTTTTAGGTGAGAAATTGAGACCCTAATGCAATACTCTCGTGTGAAACTATTAACTTTCTATTATAATTCATCTTCATATCAGAAATTAAACCTACAAAAGGGAGACAGAAACAACTTTCTCTTTGAGCTGCTATCTTTGTCAATTTAAAACTTGAGGTAGAGTGGGAGAAGCGGTTAATATTAGGATAGTGATAAGGTAATGTGAGGATAATATAATAAAACTGTAATATGAAGATTAGTTATCCCATTTCATATGTAGACTTTTTGTTAGCCCTATTTTCCTCTCTGCCTCTCACCTCTACCAACTATTACACTTGTTGGTTTGGAGACAAGAGTCTTTTCAATGTCCTGTTTGGCAGATTGAATCCTAATACTTCCTTTATTTTCACTTTTAATGATCTTTTAGTTAATAATAAAATGAAAAATAAGAACACGGTAATACATACAATCTATATACATAAACTTATTGCAAATACTTAAAATTTTGTATGTAAATATTTTTTCATATTTATGAAAAAAATATAATTTTTCAGTGGTGTTGATACCAACTTCTCTGTACATATCCTAAATTCCAGTGTTAATAATTGCTTTAAAGGTAAGACTCAAAAGTCTAGTATTGACAAAACCCATCTGTACAAACCTTATAACCAGAAGGGAGGAAAATAGCTTGTGTTTAATTAGATTCCATATGTCAATTTTGGCTTTTGTTGCCATTGCTTTTGGTGTTTTAGACATGAAGTCTTTGCCCATGCCTATGTCCTGAATGGTACTACCTAGGTTTTCCTCTAGGGTTTTTATGTTATTAGGTCTAACATTTAAGTCTCTAATCCATCTTGAATTAATTTTCGTATAAGGAGTAAGGAAAGGATCCAATTTCAGCTTTCTACTTATGGCTAGCCAATTTTCCCAGCACCATTTATTAAATAGGGAATCCTTTCCCCATTTCTTGTTTTTCTGAGGTTTGTCAAAGATCAGATGGTTGTAGATGTGTGGTATTATTTCTGAGGACTCTGTTCTGTTCCATTGGTCTATATCTCTGTTTTGGTACCAGTACCATGCTATTTTGGTTACTGTAGCCTTGTAGTAGAGTTTGAAGTCAGGTAGCGTGATGCCTCCAGCTTTGTTCTTTTGACTTAGGATTGTCTTGGCAATGTGGGCTCTTTTTTGGTTCCACATGAACTTTAAAGCAGTTTTTTCCAATTCTGTGAAGAAAGTCATTGGTAGCTTGATGGGGATGGCAAAAAAAAACTACCATAAGAGTGAACAGGCAACTTTTAGAATGGGAGAAAATTTTTGCAATCTACTCATCTGACAAAGGGCTAATATCCAGAACCTACAGAGAGCTCAAACAAATTTACAAGAAAAAACAAACAACCCCATCAAAAAGTGGGCAAAGGATATGAACAGACATTTCTCAAAAGAAGACATGCATACAGCCAACAGACACATGAAAAAATGCTCATCATCACTGGCCATCAGAGAAATGCAAATCAAAACCACAATGAGATACCATCTCATACCAGTTAGAATGGCAATCATTAAAAAATCAGGAAACAACAGGTTCTGGAGAGGATGTGGAGAAATAGGAACACTTTTACACTGTTGGTGGGACTGTAAAGTAGTTCAACCATTGTGGAAAACAGTATGGCGATTCCTCAAGGATCTAGAACTAGAAATACCATATGACCCAGCCATCCCATTACTGGGTATATACCCAAAGGAATATAAATCATGCTGCTATAAAGACACATGCACACGTATGTTTATTGCGGCACTATTCACAATAGCAAAGACTTGGAATCAACCCAAATGTCCATCAGTGACAGACTGGATTAAGAAAATGTGGCACATATACACCATGGAATACTATGCAGCCATAAAAAAGGATGAGTTTGTGTCCTTTGTAGGGACATGGATGCAGCTGGAAACCATCATTCTCAGCAAACTATCACAAGAACAGAAAACCAAATACTGCATGTTCTCACTCATAGGTGGGAATTGAACAATGAAATCACTTGGACTGCGGAAGGGGAACATCACACACTGGGCCTGTTGTGTGGTGGGGGGAGGGCGGAGGAATTGTATTAGGAGAAATACCTAATGTAAACAATGAGTTGATGGGTGCAGCACATCACCATGGCATATGTAACAAACCTGCACATTGTGCACATGTACCCTAGAACTTAAAGTACAATAAAAAATAAGAATTAAAAAAAAAAAAGAAAAATAGCTTGTGGTTAATCATTCAATTTTCTTTTAAAATAAAAAATAAATTCCAAAAGTATCTTTCTCCTTATTGTATTGTTTTTGGAGATATTCTGAGTGTCTTTAGAGTAACTTCCTTTGAAATAATTTGTGCCTTAACAGTGAGGTCCTACATTAAACATCAGTACCTATAAACCTATTGAAAGAGAGCAGAAGGTAAGACATTTCCTAAATTTGAAGCAATAGCTTCATAGATTCTTGGTTACTTTATGTTTTCAATGTTTTACATTGAATGCAACTGTTAAAGATCAATTTTAATAATAGTTTTCAAGTCATAAACTTTAAGTAATATATATTTTAATATCTATGTAAAATGGGACAGCAGAAGACTGAATTTCTCATATACGTTATGTTTAGTGTTGGATCCCAATATTTCCAAAGCAATTTGCCCTTTCCTCCACTCCCTATCAGTTAAAGTAAAGCTAACTGTGTAGAAGGTAAAATCTGGAATTTCACTTATAGAATATTCCTAAAACTATTTGATCAGATCATTTTAGGTTTTATATGTGTGTGTATAGATATAATATATATTATGTATATATGTGTATATACACATATTTGTATACACATATATATGTATATTTGTGTACATATATATGTATATTTGTATACATATATATGTATATACTAGACAAGAATCCAAAGGACATGAATGTTTGAGAAAAGAGCAAGAAATCTTGAGACCGAAAGCATAACTCACTCAAAATCTCACATGTTAGATGAATAATATCAATGCAAAATGTATGTGAGTTTTAACAAAAGAATCATGACTTGGTTAGTGAAAAATATCAGAATTGTAAGAGAAGGAATAACAGCAAGAGAAATATGAATAACTAAACAAGTTATGGGAGTGATAACAATGTCAACACTTTTTATGTTTCAAATTCTATTTATGTCAACACAAAGATAATCCTTTTTTCTATATAGAATTTCTATAGCAGTCTTTATAATGTTATTTAATTGGTTCTGTGACAAGTAAAACCCCTATAGGTTAAAAATTAACACCACTGGTAATAGAAGAGAAGCTATATTCTGAACTGAAATCTCAATCAGATTTACTTTATGTATAGGCTTAACGAGTAAAACAACAAAGAATAGACAACCTAAATTATTTCTCCCAACGTGAAATTACCCTTGTAAACCTTAGACACCATATAATTGATATACAGAAAATGCCAGATGCATATACATCCGACATCAATTTATTTCTGTGTATTTCGTGCCTTTGAAAGTTTAAAATTGTTTGTATTAAATCCGAGGGGTTTTATTTTTTGGGCTAAGAGCATTAAAATCTCTTCTAGTGGCAAGTGCCTTGAATGATTAAAATATTACTCTACTGGCAAATTTTCAGCCTCTACTGCACTGTGACAGGGTAATGGAGCAAGTACTTCCAATGCTGACCCAGTTTCACCTGGATTCTAGTTGTGCATTAGTTCTGCTGCCCATGGGCAAAGCTTATAAACTCTTTGGGACTTCTTCAGGTATTTCTTATAAAATTAAGTAAGGTAAACTTTGCAAATTACAGTGTGCATAAATATTATTCTTATTATTATTACCTTTTAAGTTGTGTGTTGGACTAGATCATTTTTACTGTTTTAAAAATTTTCAGCATTTTACACTTTTTCTAAAGACAGTGCCATGATTTCTTAGTGTTAAAAGCCTAAGATACAACAAAAATTGTGTGGGATTCATTATGAGAAAATTTTCAGTCTCAGAATTCAGAAAATAGAAATTACTAAGCTATCAAATGGTATTATAATGTTCTCTCAGCACATAATCTTACTCTTCAAGTTAGCATATGGAATGTTGCTTAATGATCAGGGCGTTTGCACTTCTTTTTGACTATAAAAAATAATGATCTTTCATTGCAATAAAATATTACACTATTGCATAGTCTGTGTTTTATGAATTACTCTACACACATTTTGTGTCAATTATGGGCCACAGAATAAAAGGTAACACTTCAGCCTTCAGGCTGAATCATTTACTTAGAGTTCACTGATGTGTTCTTAATTCAATTTGACGTCTTTCTCCACCCACAGTTTGTGAGGAGAGCGATGCAAACATTTTTCTTCATTGGCCGTGGCTGGAGAATGCATCAATATGACAAATATTTTATATGAAGAAAAGGGTAAAGCCCTGCGATTTACAATATATTTCTCTCAAAGAAAAACAAAGATAATCACAGTAATATTTATAACATTTCCCTTATCTTAAAGGAGCCTCCAAGCACTTTAGAAATGTTAATGATAATCTGGTTACCACATAACCAGGGCTTCACATCTCCCATCACTAAAAAAAATTATGTTTAACAGTTTGCAAGGATGACAGACCCTGAAGAAAACTCTGTTGGATTAATGATTGCACGTGTAAGGCTGAAAAGGGAGTACTATTTACTTCAAACTGCCTATGCTGAAATGTGTATCCATCACAGAATCTCGCATATGCAAAATATGATGGCTAGCATATCATTCACCTGCTCTCAGATAGAAATATTGATGAGGCATCACAAAATATTCTGCCCCACACCATCTGGTAACAGAGATGGCATTATGCCTGTTATTAATAACGAGAACACGAATCATCATTTAACAATATTTACTGTGCTTAGGTAAATTAACATTGTTTTGTTTCTTCTGCATATTTAAAATAATTAAATCATTAGGACCTTTTATTAATGGCCCTATAGGATATTACAAGCATAGCTATTATTTCCAAAATAGAAATAAATATTTATACGTGGTCTATGAACGTCCTAGCATGTAATATATGACTAACTCAGACAATAATATGTTGCACATTCTATAATGATTAACAGCATTGCTTGCATAATTACAAACAAGTGTTGAAGTTTTATAAATACACATGTACACATGTATAATCCATATATATGTGTATGTTTAACATATATTGATATGATGCTTCAATTTGTATCATGTGTAATTATTCACCTCACAACCACTAGTAGTTACGAGAAAAAGTTTATGCAAAATTATATTTCAGTTTTTAAAAAACGTCATTCATTATCTAGCTATTTTGTGGACAAAGTTTATTCATTCATGTCTTCATTCATTCAGTAATTACTAGAACCTGTTCTAGGCATTAGGCATTTAAAGAGAAATATGATGCTTTCCATATCTTCTGGGAGATCACAGTCTCCTGGGAAAGATAAATATAGAAATGGTAAATAGAGCTCCATAAGAACACCAAACAGGCAGCCCATAACTCTAAAAGATGAGGCAAGGGCAATTTTACAGAGGAGGCAGTACTTGAATTGAATCTTGAAGAATGAGTAGGTGATGCCAGTCTAAGCAAGCAGTCCTGTCAGAGTTCTAATTGTAAAGTTAAAACGTACTTCCAGCATTCACTAACATAAAGATATAGGTCCAGAAATACTGAATTAAAAATGGATCAACCTCAGTATGAGTTCCAACAAAATGTGAGCAAAGTGACCTACTGAAATACATTGTACTGCCTTTGACACTCATACATACCTAGGTAGAATCAGACTTAAAATTAGCTTTTGAAAACAGGGTGCTATACCCCCCGGTCTACAACACTTTCTCATGCCATATGCCCATTTATCTTTAGGTACAACTCATAATCACGTTCATGCTTTATTTTAACTTTCATATGTGACCCTTTTATTTTTCTGACTCTTGTCCAAATCTGCAAACTAATCTGCTAACGTAAAGTCCCACTTATGTGCATGCCTATCAAGCTTCCTCCATAACCTCAGGATAAGTGAGCTACCATGTGATGTTTTCTATTTCTTTCCTCTTATTTTTCTTTCCTCTTTTTCTCTGGGCACTGACATGTGCCTTGCACACCTCTGCTGTTTCTGCTAGACACGATCATAATGTAACTGGACCCAACAACTCCATCTGCCTTTGATGGAAACAACCATAACTTCTTCCAGGTTCCTACAATAAATGTTTGTTTTATGCTGCTGCTAACACATAAGAACTCTCTCGGTTCTAAAGCTGTTTGGCAATTTATTGGTACATCAGAGAGACTAAGCTCATTATGTCTAGTTTGTTTCCCTAGGTATTTAATTCATTACCAGGAGGTTTCTTCATCACCCATGTCAATAAATTAATGTCAGGTCACAAACTGACCAGACAGTACCAGGCGCACCTGAAGTTCCAGAAGAAAATAGGAAAACAAATGTATAGGTAGATGTTACAGACTGAATCCTATCCTCCAAAAAAGACATGACAAAATCCTAATCCACAGAACTCCAGAATATGACCTTATTTGGAAACAGAATGTTCAGAGAGCTATGTAAGTTAAAATGAGGTCATTAGCATGGGTCTTGATCCAGTATGACTGCTGTCTTTTTATAAGAGAGAAATTTGAACAGAGAGACAGATATGCACAGAGGGAAGATGATGTGCAGAGATACAGGGAAAGGTTACCTGAAGATGAAGCAGAGATTGTAGCAATGCATGTAACAAGTCAAAAATTGACAGCAAACCACCGAAAGTTAAGAGAAAGTCATGGAACAAACTCTCTCTTACAACCCTCAAAAATAACTTACCCTGCCATCACCTTGCTTTCAAATGGGGGTACAATAAATTTGTACTGTTTAAGACACCAGTTTGTAGTACTTTGTTACAGCAGCCTTAGCAAACGTATACAAGAGATGACCCCAGTCCCACTTCCCCTTCTTCAGTATGGATTTGTATATCATATTATAGAAATATATGTCTGTCTTCCTTTCCACGAGATGTAAGATTTACAGGTGGTAGTTACTATGTTTTACACATTTATTTTTCTTTGGAGCTCTACCCCATTATTTTGAACACGGCAGAAGTGAAATTAATTTTGCTAACTATATTTTAAAATGGAAAAATTCACTGAAGCTATTTAATACAATAATTCTTTGTTTCATAAGGAAAGAAAATCAGCAATAAATTGATGTAAACAGTCATGGAAAAACAAAATTATTTAATTCCATTTTGTTTAATATGTATCTGCATATATACTCATATTTTTCCAAAATCACTAGTGTTTATGACCATGAATTTTCAATGAAAGCAGATATATTTTATAGAAATGCCCTAATGCCTATGTGTTTATTAATATAATGTTATGAGAGCTTGTTTACTTCATGAATATTAATTGTGGCTTTATTCTCACTTTATATTAATATAACTGAACATACAATGTTGATTTTTACATTGTTTTGTATTATATCATAATACTTTTTAGCAACAATAAATCTAGCTTGATTTAGAATACATTAATACAAGCCGAAATACAAATTAATTTGAAGGTTAGTAAATATATCGAAACCACAATGCAACAGACTAATAGGCCCTAGTATACTATGAACTGTCTGTATTGTTACTACTGAAGCTTCTATTAGCTCTCCTCTAAGCAGACTCATTTAACTGGAAGAAAATTGGCTCCATATTAATGTGTCACCTATTATGCTGTACTTTAAGGAACTGAATATCAGATTTGTACATGGCCACTGTGAATAAGAAGGATGGTTATATACATTTCTTATAGGAAGTCCGAGGTAATTTAGAAGACTATCTTTTCTCACACCAAAAGTAAACACATTATTGATGATGTCTCTTTGAGCAAATTCCCTTTAAGTTTTTTAAATGTAAAATGTACCTTACGTTGGTGCAAAAGTAATCACAGGGAAAGAGAATCTAGAGAAGTTCGACTTAAAAAATAATCCTAAATCTTTTGATTAACCCATTGGATGACTTGACTAAGCTTTTTGAATTTCAGCCGTCTCTTTCTGACATCTTATAGCAATGGAAATCTTATAATGTACAGTTGGTGAGGAGCAGTAGAGGATGAATACTATGTGGAGCTAATTTTTTGCTCTATGATCCTGGTTTCTTTTCTCATTAGCACAAGGTCAAATACTCAGTTATCTTCTGTGTGTTTGAAGTTCAAAGTGAATGTTAGCTGAAACAATGGCCCGAGTTCCTGTCAGAAAATCTGCAGATCACAAATGAAATCAATTTGTATAATGAAACGCAAGCCATACAGGTCAAATGAATGGTCTATAAATTTAGTCATGTAAAATTACAGTAAGAGTAAAAATTCTTAAAACCTAATTTTTTTATATAAAATAAATCTTTTGGGAAAACAATTTGATTTCTGACTGGCAATGATGAAGGGCAGAAATAAAACTGATTAACAGTGACCACTGATAACTTTTTGGAAATTATTATATATTTTCCTGAAAAAACAATACATACTCTGTGGTAATTGGAAGGCTACTCTGTGAGCTGCTGTGATAGGTAGGTAGCTGGGACATATAAGATGAAAAACTGAGATCAGCTCAATACAATGAAATTTCTAGAAAACTAGGCTAATAAATGTATAATGAGGACTGAACTTAAGTAGTTTCAGACTACACATGTTTGAAGGCGGTATTCATCTACAACTCTCATAGTTATTTTTATCTCGTAATTATTTTTCTTAGCATAGAATCTTTTTTGTTTGTTTGTTTTTGAGATGGAGTCTCACTCTGTCACCCAGGCTGAAGTGCAGTGGCATGATTTCAGCTCACTGCAACTTCCACCTCCCAGGTTCAAGTTATTCTCCTGCCTCAGTCTCCCCAGTAGCTGGGACTACAGGAGCCTGCCACCTGACCTGGCTAATTTTTGTATTTTTAGTAGAGGTGGGGTTTCAACCTGTTGACCAGGCTGGTCTCAAACTCCCCACCTCAAACGATCCACTCACCTCGGCCTCCCAAAGTACTGGGATTGCAGGTATGAGCCACTGCACCTGGCCCCTTTTTATTTTGAGAATCATACGGAGGCCATTAAATCTCAGACATCTTAGTAATATTTTACTCCCTTTGAATTACATTTATTTAAACATTAGAGTCACTGGAATTAAAATTAAGTCTTTAAAAACATGTCAGTAAAATCTGGACAGGTGAAGATACCAGTGAAGTTCACTGTCTTTGAGGTGGGCCTTATGTAGCTTTCTGAATATATTTTACAAAAGCAAATAAGTTAAATGAAAGGAAATAATTATAAGTGAAGCTTGTGTTCACATTTAAATTTTTCACTTTTACATAATAGTGCATAAAATTTGTTGAGTGATCATTTAACACCAAGCTTTCTACATGCAATATTTCATTTAGTATTCCAACAATTTAATGTAGTAAATCATCTTAAAATCTCCAATTTTATAACAACGAGTTAAGTGATTATGTTGTGCACCTGATAAGTAATGGAGAAGATTTTGAACCAAAAGATTGACACCAGAACCTATGTAATTAAGTCATGATGCTTTTCAGAAAACTTGAGGATCCTAATTCCCTCTCTTACTGGCATTTGCTTTGCCTTTAATTTCAGAGTAGAAACATTTATAATATAAATTACAAATTCAAAAGAAAATGCAAAAGCAAATTGTTAATATGGTAATTAACAGTCTAACAACTTCAGTATGTTAGAGCTAGCATATTCGAGCTCTTCAGTATGTTCAGCACTCTAAACTAGCATGTTACTCGTAAAAATGAACTATATAATATTCACTTCAATTTTGATTTAATGAAAATACTCACTTCTCACTTGCCCCCTCATAGCCAATACTTTCCTTTTTTTATTTTATTTTATTTATTTATTTTTTGTGATGGAGTCTCTCTCTGTCCCCCAGGCCAGAGAGCAGTGCTCACTGCAACCTCCACCTCCCGGGTTCACGCCATTCTTCTGCCTCAGCCTCCCAAGTAGCTGGGACTACAGGCACCCGCCACTACGCCCAGCTAATTTTTGTCTTTTTATTAGAGATGGAGTTTCACCTTGTTAGCCAGGATGGTCTTGATCTCCTGACCTCGTGATACGCCTGCCTCGGTCTCCCAAAATGCTGCAATTACAGGCGTGAGCCACTGCCCCTGATCCAGTACTTTCCTTTTAGTGTAGCTGCAAGCCTCAATGCCTTCCACAACGAAAATTTCCATGTTTCCTTCTTCATTACTTTTCTTCTTGTAAGCATTCTTTATGCTTTATTTTAGCTTATTAATTAATTGCTTTATTATTTCATATTATGTGTACTACATAATGATTTACTTCCAGTGTTCAGATACTAATTATATATACCATGTGTTTTCATATTTCCTCCAAGTTTGCTCTGTGTGACTTTAAGGTAGTCATGTCCACTCTGGCCTACGGATTTCACAAATTATCAGACTGGTCTGAGTAATTTCCACAATTCTTAGCTCTGAATGTTATAGTCTAAATCACCTTCTTCCCAAAGAGGCGAGACCTGGGTGATTTTGGCCAACTGAATGAAGAGCACACTGTAATAGGTACTTGTCATACTAGACTCTATTTTTTAGACTTGGAACCAAAGAGAGTGAAGAAACCCTGAGTATGCTGGCCCTACAGACAAGTCAATACAGTCAGTTGTCATTCATGCATTCTAAGGAATAATTCTCTCTTTGAGAGATAAGTATACTAAATTTCAGTGAAATTTTGTCTAATTCGCAAGTCTGTATTTGCTCATTTTATTCCATGAACTTTTATTAAAATAAGGAACTTTTCCAATGGTCAAAAAAACAAATAATTATAATAAATAACCTTCAACAAAATATTATAATTTAAACACTTTTTTGTGCTATTTATTTTCCACATTTCATCTCATATTAATATTATTAAGTTTATGTTTACTATACTTGTGAGTAGTTTGAATTATTAATTTGTATATGTTTCACAGCAAAATGTTTCACTTGTCTGTACCCAAAAGTTGTATGCTAAACTGTTAAAATAAAACAAAAAGGAGATAACAGAAAAAAAGTAAAGTTTTGGTAAAGTTTTATAAAGTATATTTTTTGGAAACTATTTTTTAGATTATGATTTGACACTGAATGAATGATGGCTGTAGTTATAAAGTTTCAGAGCTTATTAAGCTGACTTTGAAATATAAATTAGTAAATTACTCAATATGACATAAAATAATAAGAACTGAAAAGAAAAACAAGTAAAAGTAGCTCAAGTAGTGTCAGTTTTTAAAAGTTGGTCTTACAATATACTTCGTATATCTGTAAGAATTTATCCTTAGAATAAGTCACCGTTTTCCAAGAGCAATTAGTGAGATTTTCCCAACACAATAAAAATCATGTTATTTAACAATCTCATCTAACTGTGTAAAAGGAAAAGTGGAACAAGGAAATGTGTCCCAGACCACCAGCAACAAGTTTTGCTATTCAAATATCCAAAAAATGAAATCCAAAATAATTCATGTATCATCAAAGCTATTGCTTTCTCAAGCCAATCTCCCCTAAAAGTTTTATATTTGAAAACTATACTTGGAATATTTTCTAAATTGAATAAAAGATCTATTTTCCTCAGGATGGGCATGAGAAAATCAAGAAATATTTTCACTAACACTAATAAACCTTTTCTCTGGTTCATGCTTTAATTATTTGCATTCCAGTGGGCATTCTTTACTCCAGATGGAGTGTAAAATATCTTAGTCTATACCTGAGTTTCTCACTTGTGTCTACTTATTAAATTTTATTTTTCACTAGTTATATATCATATTAGTTGCAATATTTCCTGTAACAATAAATTCATATTAATCAAACAGTAAATTAATATCCTTTGACAATAAATTAATATTAATAAATATTTCCTTTAATAATAAATTAATAACTTCCAATAAACACTGTAACTTTTATGAATCAGACTGAAAGGTCCTAAGATCAATAATTTAAGCCAGATGTGGTCATCTGAGACTATAATCTCAGCTACTCAGGAGGCTGAAGTGGGAGAATTGCTTGAGCCCAGGAGTTCCAGGTTACAGTAACTTACGATAGCACATATGAGGCCTTACGTGATGTTTCACCCGCCTGGATGAAAGGCAGGTGACTTATCCTGACTCAACTAACTTGGCATTCTTGTATCTTTACGACTCTCTTAAAATTTATTTGACAAAGAAATGACTGTGGGGATCTATTATGTAATTATGCTATTTTACTGTTTAACTGCTTTTCTGCACTCTGTTAAATGGCATCCCCCACTATACTTAACTCTTCACAGGTGGATTGAAATTTTATTCTGACCCTCTAAACATGAATACAATGAAAGCTTTGTTTTAGCTGGACTTCTAAAACAGTGAAAAAAAAAAAAAAAAAAACCTCCATGCTTTCATCTTCAAAATAACAACTTTGTGTTATCACTGTATTTCCATATACAATTGCTGTGTCTGTCTTTTTCTGTGACATCCTCATGTTAAAATTATTGAGAAGAAAAATACTGTCCGCAAATCCCCCCCCCTTTTTTTTGTTTCCATTTCTTCGTTATGTTTGTAGATTTATTCATCCTTCTTAATTGTAGAATTTTTCCATGTTACAAAATATTCATAATGGGATTTAAGGTAAAATTGTATTTCATGTATAGACAGTTTGGGAAATTGACAGACAAATTTTTGGCAGTAAGTATCCTAATTTAATAATAATCTGCCTCTCTATGTCTTTAATACTTAATTTATTTATATATTTTATAACTTTTATAGAGTTTCTATACTTTTTTTTATAAGTCAATACCCAGAAATTTTCTTCCTTTTAGAAATGGGATCTATTTTTCCCATTACATTCTCAGAGATATGATTTTTTTTTACTTTTGGAGTAGAAAAATGTTTTTGTTTGTTTATGTCTAACCACTAAATTTTCACAATACATTTCGTAGTAATAAATTAGCTACTGTATAATCTTCTTTTTTTTTTTTTTTTTTTTGAGACGGAGTCTCACGCTGTTGCCCAGGCTGGAGTGCAGTGGCGCAATCTCGGCTCACTGCAAGCTCCGCCTCCCGGGTTCCCGCCATTCTCCTGCCTCAGCCTCCTGAGTAGCTGGGACTACAGGAGCCCGCCACCGCGCCCGGCTAATTTTTTGTATTTTTAGTAGAGACGGGGTTTCACTGTGGTCTCGATCTCCTGACCTTGTGATCCGCCCGCCTCGGCCTCCCAAAGTGCTGGGATTACAGGCTTGAGCCACCGCGCCCGGCCTGTATAATCTTCAAGGAATATGATTTTCCTTTCTTGAAGTAATATCTGTGTTTCTATCTAATGTCATATTGACTAGAATTGTCAAATAGTGTGAAATGTCATTTGCCTTAGTGGAAAATTTATTTTGTGTCTAGTTGTAATTGAAATCTTTCTTGATATTTACTATTAAAAATAATACTGAATGATTGCCTAAGGTAGACTTTATTTTATTATTTTTATTGGTATTATTAATGACTACTTTGCTAGCTTTTGTTGTTAGTTTTAAATGTAAATGGATTCTAAATTTTATCAAATACTTACTCAAGAACTATGGAAATGGTTTATTTTTTATATATATTTATTACTGCCTATGGATTCTACTATTACATCTTCTAATCTTGAACAATCTTTGAATCTCTGAAAAAATACATTTCCATAGTTTTTTAATATTTCTGTTAGTCTTTGCTAATGTTGCATGTATTATTCATATAATTGTAAATATATTATATTTTTTATAGTTTCTCATTTGATTTGCATTATCTAGATATCTAACAATAATTTTCCTGTAATCTGAAAATGTTTTAATAACTTAAGAATTGGCCACATAAAATGATTTGAAATTGCATAGCCCAGGAATTTTTCTAATGATAATTCCATAACAACTAATTTATGCAACAGTTATATTAATACTACTAAATTTCAAATCTATGATGACATATTTGTATATCTATCTTTTATTCATTTCATTTAAACCATAATGACCTCTTTCTTGTTTTTTAAATAAATCAAGTTGTTCCAGATCATACTGTCTGTCTGCAATTGCAATGACTCCTACCTGTAAATTTTACCACTACCCATATTGGAATACCTCACTTTCTCACATCATTAAGATATCTGCTTTAATGTTACTACTTACAGAGGCTTTCCCTGACCACTGTCCTATCTAAAGTAGCACTCCTATTTATTTTTATTCAAATCCCCTCCTTAGTCTAACAGAAAGACATAGTTTTGTTAGACTTTCCATTAATTTTGGAGTCAGCTTTACTGTGTATAGTCATTGAAAATAATCTAAGCCATTAATATTTAAATTTTATCAGCATTGTTGTTCATCTAATATACCACTGTTTATATTCTTTCTCAAATATGTATGTATGTTGTTATAGACCTTGTCTTATTAATCTCATACTTTTTATTCTTTTATATTTTGTATAAAAGATTATTGCTGTTTGTGTTTTTTTCTATTTTCTTAGTCTTTTCATTAATCTTGGAGTCAGCTTTACTACTATGCATAGTCATTGAAAATAATCTATACCATTAATATTTAAATTTTATCAGTATTGTTAATGTAATATACCATTGTTTATATTCTTTCTCAAACATGTATGTATGGTGTTATAGTCCTTGTCTTATTATTAATCTCATACTTTTTATTCCTTTATATTTCATAACTAAACTCATGTTATTGCTATTTTTTTTTCTATTTTCTTAGTCTTTAATCTACTTTCTTAAAGTTGCTCAAAGAAGTAAAAAAAGTGGCAAAACTCAAGGAAAAAATGTGTAAACAAAATGGAAATATTGATAAACAGCTGAAAGTCCTAAAAAGAAACCTGAAATACATTATAGATAGGAAATGTACAATAACTACAATGAAATATTCACTAGAGATATTCAAAGGTAGATTTAGGCAGGCAGAAGAATTGGTGCAATTGAAGACAGGACAATAAATATTATCATGTCGGCAGGGCGGGGTGGCTCAAGCCTGTAATCCCACCACTTTGGGAGGCCAAGGCGGGCAGATCACGAGGTCAGGAGATTGAGACCAACCTGGCTAAAACGGTGAAACCCTGTCTCTACTGAAAAAAAAAAAAATACAAAGAATTAGCTGGGCATGGTGGCGGGCGCCTGTAGTCCCAGCCACTTGGGAAGCTGAGGCAGGAGAATGGCGTGAACCCGTGAGGCGGAAGTTGCAGTGAGCGGAGATCGCGCCACTGCACTCCAGCCGAGGTAACAGAGCGAGACTCTGTCTAAAAAAAAAAAAAAAAAGAAAAAGAAAAAAAAAAAAGTTTTCATATCCGATGAACAGAAAATGAATTGAAATGTGGACAGAGCCTAAATAACTTTGGGAGAGTATAAAGCAGACCTACGTATTGTGGCAGTCTTCTAAGGAGAAGAGAGAGGAAAAGTACCAGAGAAAACTATTTGAAGAATTAAAGGCTTAAACCTTGATAAAATATGTAAATATAAACATCCAAGAATCTGAAGGATAAAAGTAAGCAATACCAATGAACACAATAACCAAACTTCAGAAGCCAAAGACAAAGACTCTTGAAAGCAGCAAGAGAGTAGTACCATTACACACAAGTGAAATCAGAAACTTTGGAGGCCAAAAGATTAATAATCAGCTAGTATATTCAAAGTGCTAAAAGAAACATCCTGTCAACCTCAAATCTCATATTTCACAAAATTGTCCTTCAAAAATGAGGGAGATAGTATGAATTTCCCAGGTAAACAAAAGCTAAGAGGGTTTATTACTACTACATCAGCTCTACAAGAAATGCTTGAGTCCTTCAGGATAAAATGAAAGGATACTACACAACAACTGAAAGCTATAAAAGATTTCAATAAAGAGAAATGCATGGGAAATTATAAAAGTATTACTGTAACAAGCTTTGTAACTCTACTTTTTTTTTTTTTACATAATGTTAAGAGGTTAAATATTTTCTAAAAATATTCATCTAAAAATTATTGTAATTTTGGTTTGTGGCTCTATATTTTGTTTTCTATATAATTCAAGATACTATTGCATTTACAATAATTATCAGCATATGTTTTGAAGTACTTAAATATGTAATTTTGTGACATCGAAAATGAAAGTGTTGGAGATGAAGCTGTAAAGGAGCAAACCTTACATGCATTATTAAAGTAAAGCTGGTATAAATTTAAATGAGTGTTTCCCCCTTGTAGCCACAAATAATATATATATAGAATATAATTTAAACAATATAATACAAAAATTCAACTAAATGCAAAGTTGACAGTAATAGAGAAATTAGGGACAAAATAATATAAGGCACACCCATATAAGGCACATCCCAAACAAATATCAAAATAACATAAGTCCCTTCTTATTAGTATATGTAAATAGACCAAACCCTCCAATCAAAGACAGAGTTTGGCAGAATGAATTTAAAAAATGATCTAAGGCCGGGAGCGGAAGCTCAGCCCTAGCACTTTGGGAGGCCGACGCATGTTGATCACTTGAGGCCAAGAGATCGATACTAGCCTTACCAACATAGTAAGACCCCATCTCTACTAAAAACACAAAAATCAACCTGGTGTGGGAGTATACGCTTGTAATCCCAGCTAGTAGGGAGGCTGAAGCACAAGAATCACTTGAACCTGGGAGGCGCAGGTTGCAGTGAGGTGAGAGCATGCCACTGCACTCCAGTCTGTTATAGCAAGACTGGCAAAAAAATAAATAAAAATAAAAATAAATAAATAAAAATAAAAATTAAAAATTAAAAGAAATCTAAGTCTGCTGTCTACAAAATACACAATATTTTGAAAGTGAAATGATGGAAAAAGATATTCCATGGAAATAACCCAAAGAAAGCAGAAATGGCTAGTATTCCTACATCTTCAATTTTTTGGAAGAGTTTGAAAAGGATTGACATTAGTTCTTTGTATGTTTGTTAAAATTAATCAGTGAAGCCCTCAGGTATGGGCATTTCTTTGTCAAGAAGTGTTTGGTTACTGATTCGATCTACTTAAAAGTTATAGGTCTATTCAGACTTTCTATGTCTTTGTGATTCAGTCTCAATAGTTGTGTTTCTGTGAATTGTTAATTTCATCAAACTTATCCAATTTGCTGGCATAAAAATTTTGACAGTACTTTAATATTCTTATTGCTCTAGAATTGATCGCAACATTCACAATTTCATTTCTGATCTGAGCAACGTGAGTCTTCTCTATTTTTTAGTCCATTTATCTAAGTTTGTCAATTTTGTTGATCTAATCAAATAACCAAATTTTGATTTCATTTATTTTCTATATTATTCTCCTAGTCTCTATTTTATCTCTCATCTAGTCTTTATTAATTTCCTTCTGCTAGCTTTGAGTTTACTTTGTCCTTCATTTTTTATTTTTCCTTAAGTTGTAAACTTAGGTTGTTGAGACTCAGGCTGAAAGTGCTAGTGTGGTGCTGGGTGGAATCTGGAGCCTATATCTTCAGGGGTTAGCCTGGAGTCTGAGTCCAAAGGTAC